>NW_026734432.1:0-300000 GCF_949786415.1 Peromyscus eremicus
TATGTGTTCCGAACATTGAGCTTGCTCAGAACAAAAAAACTGTGCTTAGTACACACACGGCCATATCTAGTTCAAGTCTGCTTAGGAACCTGACAAGAACAGTAGATCCTCTTCAGTCCAATACACTGTACTTGCTGGGAACAGACGCCAGTGCTATTTGTCCTGTGTATGTCAATTATAGCGCAATAGTGACTCTTCTTACCATAAAACAACTCTTGCTCGTAGGACCAGAAACTGCATGTGATTCAACTCCATTTAGGACTGGGAGACAAACTCTAGCTCGCTTTACAAGAAACACACTCTGCTTTTGAGAAAAGAGCACTCTTCTACTCTACTGTGTTTCCTATAGGGCCAGAACAGTGAGCTTGCTCAGAAAAAAAGAACTGTGCTTCCTACACACACGGACCATATCTAGTTCAACTCTGCTTAGGAAACTGAGAAGAACAGTAGCTCCTCTTCAGTCCAATACACTGTACTTGCTGGGAACAGACAGGAGGGCTATTTGCACTGTGTATGGCAATGGGAGCACAATAGTGACTTTCCTTACCAGAAAACAACTCTTGCTCGTAGGACCAGAAACTGCATGTGATTCCACTCCATTTAGGACTGGGAAACAAATGCTAGCTCGCCTTACAAAAACAAACTCTGCTTTAGAGAAAAGAGCACTCTTCTACTCTGCTGTGTTTCCTATGGGGTCCAAACAGTGAGCTTGCTCAGAACAAAATAAATGTGCTTCCTACACACACGGACCATATATAGTTCAACTCTGCTTAGGAAACTGACAAGAACAGTAGCTCCTATTCAGTCCAATACACTGTACTTGCTGGGAAAAGACGCGAGTGCTATTTGCCTTGTGTAGGACAATGGGAGCGCAATAGTGACTTTCCTTATCAGAAAACAACTCTTGCTCGTAGAACCAGAAACTGCATGTGATTCAACTCCATTTAGGAGTAGGAAACAAAGGCTAGCTCGCCTTACAAAAACACACTCTGCTTTTGAGAAAAGAGCACTCTTCTACTCTACTGTGTTTCCTGTGGTGTCCGAACATTGAGCTTGCTCAGAAGAAAAGAACTGTGCTTCCTACTCACATGGCCATATCTAGTTCAATTCTGCTTAGGAACCTGACAAGAACAGTAGCTCCTCTTCAGTCTGATACACTGTAGTGCTGGGAACAGACGCGAGTGATATTTGCAATGTGAATGGCAAGGGGAGCGCAATAGTGACTTTCCTTACCAGAAAACAACTCTTGCTCGTAGGACCAGAAACTGCATGTGATTCCACTCCATTTAGGACTGGGAAACAAATGCTAGCTCGCCTTACATGAAACACACTCTGCTTTTGAGAAAAGAGCACTCTTCTACTCTACTGTGTTTCCTATGGGGTCCGAACAGTGAGCTTGCTCAGAACAAAACAACTGTGCTTCCTACACACGGGCCATATCTAGTTCAACTCTGCTTAGGAAACTGACAAGAACACTAGCTCCTCTTCATTCCAATACACTGTACTTGCGGGGAACAGATGTGAGTGCTATTTGCATTGTGTGTGGCAATTGGAGCACAATAATGACTTGTCTTACCAGAAAACAACTCTTGCTCGTAGGACCAGAAACTGCATGTTACTCAACTCCATTTAGGACTGGGAAACAAATGCTAGCTCGACTTCCAAGAAACACACTCTGCTTTTGAGAAAAGAGCACTCTTCTACTCTACTGTGTTTCCTATGTGTTCCGAACAGTGAGCTTGCTCAGAACAAAAAAACTGTGCTTCCTACACACACGGCCATATCTAGTTCAAGTCTGCTTAGGAACCTGACAAGAACAGTAGATCCTCTTTAGTCCATTACACTGTACTTGCTGGGAGAAGACGCCAGTACTATTTGTCCTGTGTATGGCAGTGGCAGAGCAATAATGACTCTTCTTACCATAAAACAACTCTTGCTCATAGTACTAGAAACTGCATGTGATTCAACTCCATTTAGGACTGGGAAACAAACGCTAGCTCGCCTTACAAGAAACACACTCTGCTTTAGAGAAAAGAGCACTCTTCTACTCTACTGTATTTCCTATAGGGCCAGAACAGTGACCTTGCTCAGAACAAAAGAACTGTGCTTACTACACAGAGCCATAACAAGTTCAACTCTGCTTAGGAAACTGACAAGAACAGTAGCTCCTCTTCTGTCCAATACTCTGTACTTGCTGGGAACAGACGCGAGTGCTATTTGCACTGTGTATGGCAATTGGAGCACTATAGTGACTTGTCTTACCAGAAAAAAACTCTTGCTCATAGGACAAAAAACTGCATGTGACTCAATTCCATTTAGGACTGGGAACAAACGCTAGCTCGACTTCCAAGGAACACACTCTGCTTTTGAGAAAAGAGCACTCTTCTACTCTACTGTGTTTCCTATGTGTTGCGAAAAGTGAGCTTGCTCAGAACATAAGAACTGTGCTTCCTACACACACGGGCCATATCTAGTTCAACTCTGCTTAGGAAACTGAGAAGAACAGTAGCTCCTCTTCAGTCCGATACACTGTACTTGCTGGGAACAGACGGGAGGGCTATTTGCACTGTGTATGGCAATGGGAGCGCAATAGTGACTTTCCTTACCAGAAAACAACTCTTGCTCGTAGGACCAGAAACTGCATGTGATTCCACTCCATTTAGGACTGGGAAACAAACGCTAGCTTGCCTTACAAGAAACACACTCTGCTTTAGAGAAAAGAGCACTCTTCTACTCTACTGTGTTTCCTATGGGGTCCAAACAGTGAGCTTGCTCAGAACAAAAGAACTGTGCTTTCTACACACACGGACCATATCTAGTTCAACTCTGCTTATGAAACTGACAAGAACAGTAGCTCCTATTCAGTCCAATACACTGTACTTGCTGGGATAAGACGCGAATGCTATTTGCCTTGTGTAGGGCAATGGGAGCGCAATAGTGACTTTCCTTACCAGAAAACAACTCTTGCTTGTAGGACCAGAAACTGCATGTGACTCAACTCCATTTAGGACTGAGACACAAACGCTAGCTCGCCTTACAAGAAACACACTCTGCTTTTGAGAGAAAAGCACTCTTCTACTCTACTGTTTGTCCTATGGAGTCCAAACAATGAGCTTGCTCAAAACCAAAGAACTGTGCTTCCTACAGACACGGGCCATATCTATTTCAACTCTGCTTAGGAAACTGACAAGAACAGTATGTCCTCTTCAGTCCGATACACTGTACTTGCTGGAAACAGACGCGAGTGCTATTTGCACTGTGTATGGCAAAGGGAGCACAATAGTGACTTTCCTTACCAGAAAACAACTCTTGCTCGTAGGACCAAAAACTGCATGTGATTCAACTCCATTTATGACTGAGAAACAATCGCTAGCTGACCTTCCAAGAAACACACTGTGTTTTTAAGAAAAGAGCACTCTTCTACTCTATGTGTTTCCTATGGGGTCCAAACAGTGAGCTTGCTCAGAACAAAAGAACTGTGCTTCCTACACACACGGGCCATATCTAGTTCAACTCTGCTTAGGAAACGGACAAGAACAGTAGCTCTTCTTCAGTCCAATACACTGTACTTGCTGGGAACAGACGTGAGTGCTATTTGCACTGTGTATGGCAATGGGAGCGCAATAGTGACTCTTCTAGCAGAAAACAACTCTTGCTCGTAGGAACAGAAACTGCATGTGATTCTACTCGATTTAGGACTGGGAAAGAAACGCTAGCTCGCCTTACAAGAAACACACTCTGCTTTTGAGAAAAGAGCACTCATCTACTCTACTGTGTTTCCTATGGGGTCCGAACTGTGAGCTTGCTCAGAACAAAAGAACTGTGCCTCCTACACACAGGGGCCATGTCTAGTTCAACTCTGCTTAGGAAACTGACAAGAACAGTAGCTCCTCTTCAGTCCAATACACTGTACTTGATGGGAACAGACGCGAGGGCTATTTGCACTGTATTTGGAAATGGGAGCGCAATTGTGACTTTCCTTACCAGAAAACAACTCTTGCTCGTAGGACCAAAAACTGCATGTGATTCAACTCCATTTAGGACTGCGAAACAAACGCTAGATCGCCTTACAAGAAACACACTCTGCTTTTGAGAAAAGAACACTTTTATACTCTACTGTGTTTCCTATAGCGCCAGAAGAGTGAGCTTGCTCAGAACAAAAGAACTGGGCTTCCTACACACACGGCATATCTAGTTCAATTCTGCATAGGAAACTGACAAGAACAGTAGATCCTCTTCAGTCCAATACACTGTACATGCTGGGAAGAGACGCCAGTGCTATTTGCCCTGTGTATGAAAATGGGAGCACAATAGCGACTCTTCTTACCAGAAAAGAACTCTTGCTCGTAGGACCAGAAACTGCATGTGATTCAACTCCATTTAGGACTGGGAAACAAACGCTAGCTTACCTTACAAGAAACACACTCTGCTTTTGAAAAAAGAGCACTCTTCTACTCTACTGTGTTTCCTATAGGGCCCGAACAGTGAGCTTGCTCAGAACAAAAGAACTGTGCTTCCTACACACAGGGGCCATATCTAGTTCAATCTGCTTCGGAAACTGACAAGAACGGTAAGTAGATCCTCTTCAGTCCAATACACTGTACATCTTGGGAACAGTCGCCAGGGCTATTTGCCCTGTGTATGACAATGGGAGCGCAATTGTGACTCTTCTTACCAGAAAACAACTCTTGCTCGTAGGACAAAAAACTGCATGTGATTCAACTCCATTTATGACTGAGAAACAATCGCTAGCTGACCTTCCAAGAAACACACTCTGATTTTGAGAAAAGAGCACTCTTCTACTCTACTATGTTTCCTATGGGTTCCGTACAATGAGCTTGCTCATAACAAAAGAACTGTGCTTCCTACACACACGGGCCATATCTAGTTCAACTCTGCTTAGGAAACTGACAAGAACAGCAGCTCCTGTTCAGTCCAATACACTGTACTTGCTGGGAACAGACGCGAGTGCTATTTGCACTGTGTATGGCAATGGGAGCACAATAGTGACTCTTCTTACCAGAAAACACCTCTTGCTCCTAGGACCAGAAACTGCATGTGATTCTACTCCATTTAGGACTGGGAAACAAACGCTAGCTCGCCTTACAAGAAACACAGTCTTCTTTTGAGAAAAGAGCACTATTCTACTCTACTGTGTTTCCTATGATATCCGAACAGTGAGCTTGCTCAGAACAAAAAAACTGTGCTTCCTACACTCACAGGCCATATCTAGTTCAACTTTGCTTAGGAAACTGACAAGAACAGTATGTCCTCTTCAGTTCGATACACTGTACTTGCTGGGAACAGACGCGAGTGCTATTTGCACTGTGAATGGCAAAGGGAGCACAATAGTGACTTTCCTTACCAGAAAACAACTATTGCTCATAGGACCAAAAACTGCATGTGATTCAACTCCATTTATGACTGAGAAACAATCGCTGGCTGACCTTCTAAGAAACACACTCCGCTTTTGAGAAAAGAGCACTCTTCTACTCTACTTTGTTTCCTATGGGTTCTGAACAGTGAGCTTGCTCATAACAAAAGAACTGTGCTTCCTACACACACGGGACATATCTAGTTCAACTCTGCTTAGGAAACTGACAAGAACAGTAGCTCCTCTTCAGTCCAATACACTATACTTGCTGGGAACAGACGCGAGTGCTATTTGCACTGTGTTTGGCAATGGGAGCGCAATAGTGACTCTTCTTACCAGAAAACAGCTCTTGCTCGTAGGACCAGAAACTGCATGTGATTCAACGCCATTTAGGACTGGGACACAAACGCTAGCTCATCTTACAAGAAACACACTCTGCTTTTGAGTAAAGAGCACTCATCTACAATACTGTTTTTGCTATGGTGTCTGAACAATGAGCTTGCTCAGAACAAAAGAACTGTGCTTCCTACACTCACGGGCCATGTCTAGTTCAACTCTGCTTAGGAAACTGACTAGAACAGTAGATCCTCTTCAGTCCAATACACTGTACTTGCTGGGAACATATGCCAGTGCTTTTTGCCCTGTGTATGGCAATGGGAGCACAATAGTGACTCTTCTTACCGGAAAACAACTCTTGCTTGTAGGACCAGAAACTGCATGTGATTCAACTCCTTTTAGGACTGGGAAACAAATGTTAGCTCGCCTTACAAGAAACACACTCTGCTTTTGAAAAAGAGCACCCTTCTACTCTACTGTGTTTCCTTTAGGGCCAGAACAGTAAGCTTGCTCAGAGCAAAAGAACTGTAAGTCCTACACACATGGGCCATATCTAGTTCAACTCTTCTTAGGAAACTGACAAGAACAGTAGCTCATCTTCAGTCCAATTCACTGTTCTTGCTGGGAACAGACATGAGTGCTATTTGCATTGTCTACGGCAATGGAAGCTCAATAGTGATTCTCATTATTAGAAAACAACTCTTGCTCATAGGACCTGAAACTGCATGTGATTCATCTCCATTTAGGACTGGGAAACAAACGCTAGCTCGCATTACGAGAAACACAATCTGCTTTTGAGAAAAGAGCACTCTTCAACTGTACTGTGTTTCCTATTGGGTCCGAACAGTGAGCTTGCTAAGAACAAAAGAACAGTGCTTTCTACACACACGAACCATATCTAGTTCAATTCTGCTTAGGACACTGACAAGACCAGTAGATCCTCTCCAGTCCAATACACTGTACATGCTGGGAAGAGACGCCAGTGCTATTTGCCCTGTGTATGACAATGGGAGCGCAATAGTGACTGTTCTTACCAGAAAACAACTCTTGCTCGTAGGACCAGAAACAGAATGTGATTCAACTCCATTTAGGACTGGGAAACAAACGCTAGCTTGCCTTACAAGAAACACACTCTGCTTTTGAAAAAAGAGCACCCTTCTACTCTACTGTGTTTCCTACTGGGCCAGAACAGTGAGCTTGCTCAGAACAAAAGAACTGTGCTTCCTACACACACGGGTCATATCTAGTTCAACTCTGCTTAGGAAACTGACAAGAACAGTAGCTCCTCTTCAGTCCAATTCACTGTTCTTTCTGGGAACAGACGCGAGAGCTATTTGCACTGTGTATGGCAATGGGAGCACAATAGTGACTCTTCTTACGAGAAAACAACACTTGCTCGTAGGAACAGATATCTCATGTGATTCAACTTTATTTAGGACTGGGAAACAAACGCTAGCTCGCCTTACAAGAAACACACTCTGCTTTAGAGAAAAGTCACTCTTCTACTCTACTGTGTTTCCTATGGTGTCTGAATAGTGATCTTGCACATAACAAAAGAACTGTGCTTCCTACACACGGGCCATATCTAGTTCAACTCTGCTTAGGAATCTGACAAGAACAGCAGCTCCTGTTCAGTCCAATACACTGTACTTGCTGGGAACAGACGCGAGTGCTATTTGCACTGTGTATGGCAATGGGAGCACAATAGTGACTCTTCTTACCAGAAAACACCTCTTGCTCCTAGGACCAGAAACTGCATGTGATTCTACTCCATTTAGGACTGGGAAACAAACGCTAGCTCGCCTTACAAGAAACACAGTCTTCTTTTGAGAAAAGAGCACTATTCTACTCTACTGTGTTTCCTATGATATCCGAGCAGTGAGCTTGCTCAGAACAAAAAAACTGTGCTTCCTACACTCACAGGCCATATCTAGTTCAACTTTGCTTAGGAAACTGACAAGAACAGTATGTCCTCTTCAGTTCGATACACTGTACTTGCTGGGAACAGACGCGAGTGCTATTTGCACTGTGAATGGCAAAGGGAGCACAATAGTGACTTTCCTTACCAGAAAACAACTATTGCTCATAGGACCAAAAACTGCATGTGATTCAACTCCATTTATGACTGAGAAACAATCGCTGGCTGACCTTCTAAGAAACACACTCCGCTTTTGAGAAAAGAGCACTCTTCCTTCTACTTTGTTTCCTATGGGTTCTGAACAGTGAGCTTGCTCATAACAAAAGAACTGTGCTTCCTACACACACGGGACATATCTAGTTCAACTCTGCTTAGGAAACTGACAAGAACAGTAGCTCCTCTTCAGTCCAATACACTATACTTGCTGGGAACAGACGCGAGTGCTATTTGCACTGTGTTTGGCAATGGGAGCGCAATAGTGACTCTTCTTACCAGAAAACAGCTCTTGCTCGTAGGACCAGAAACTGCATGTGATTCAACGCCATTTAGGACTGGGACACAAACGCTAGCTCATCTTACAAGAAACACACTCTGCTTTTGAGTAAAGAGCACTCATCTACAATACTGTTTTTGCTATGGTGTCTGAACAATGAGCTTGCTCAGAACAAAAGAACTGTGCTTCCTACACTCACGGGCCATGTCTAGTTCAACTCTGCTTAGGAAACTGACTAGAACAGTAGATCCTCTTCAGTCCAATACACTGTACTTGCTGGGAACATATGCCAGTGCTTTTTGCCCTGTGTATGGCAATGGGAGCACAATAGTGACTCTTCTTACCGGAAAACAACTCTTGCTTGTAGGACCAGAAACTGCATGTGATTCAACTCCTTTTAGGACTGGGAAACAAATGTTAGCTCGCCTTACAAGAAACACACTCTGCTTTTGAAAAAGAGCACCCTTCTACTCTACTGTGTTTCCTTTAGGGCCAGAACAGTAAGCTTGCTCAGAGCAAAAGAACTGTAAGTCCTACACACATGGGCCATATCTAGTTCAACTCTTCTTATGAAACTGACAAGAACAGTAGCTCATCTTCAGTCCAATTCACTGTTCTTGCTGGGAACAGACATGAGTGCTATTTGCATTGTCTACGGCAATGGAAGCTCAATAGTGACTCTCATTATTAGAAAACAACTCTTGCTCATAGGACCTGAAACTGCATGTGATTCATCTCCATTTAGGACTGGGAAACAAACGCTAGCTCGCATTACGAGAAACACAATCTGCTTTTGAGAAAAGAGCACTCTTCAACTGTACTGTGTTTCCTATTGGGTCCGAACAGTGAGCTTGCTAAGAACAAAAGAACAGTGCTTTCTACACACACGAACCATATCTAGTTCAATTCTGCTTAGGACACTGACAAGACCAGTAGATCCTCTCCAGTCCAATACACTGTACATGCTGGGAAGAGACGCCAGTGCTATTTGCCCTGTGTATGACAATGGGAGCGCAATAGTGACTCTTCTTACCAGAAAACAACTCTTGCTCGTAGGACCAGAAACAGCATGTGATTCAACTCCATTTAGGACTGGGAAACAAACGCTAGCTTGCCTTACAAGAAACACACTCTGCTTTTGAAAAAAGAGCACCCTTCTACTCTACTGTGTTTCCTATTGGGCCAGAACAGTGAGCTTGCTCAGAACAAAAGAACTGTGCTTCCTACACACACGGGTCATATCTAGTTCAACTCTGCTTAGGAAACTGACAAGAACAGTAGCTCCTCTTCAGTCCAATTCACTGTTCTTTCTGGGAACAGACGCGAGAGCTATTTGCACTGTGTATGGCAATGGGAGCACAATAGTGACTCTTCTTACGAGAAAACAACACTTGCTCGTAGGAACAGAAATCTCATGTGATTCAACTTTATTTAGGACTGGGAAACAAACGCTAGCTCGCCTTACAAGAAACACACTCTGCTTTAGAGAAAAGATCACTCTTCTACTCTACTGTGTTTCCTATGGTGTCTGAATAGTGATCTTGCACATAACAAAAGAACTGTGCTTCCTACACACGGGCCATATCTAGTTCAACTCTGCTTAGGAATCTGACAAGAACAGTAGCTCCTCTTCGGTCCAATACACTGTACTTGCTGGGAACAGACGCGAGTGCTATTTGCACTGTGTATTGGAATGGAGCACAGAAGTTACTCTTCTACCAGAAAACAACTCTTCCTCGTAGGACCAGAAACTGCATGTGATTCAACTCCATTTAGGACTGGGAAACAAACACTAGCTCGCCTTACAAGAAACACACTCTGCTTTTGAGAAATGAGCATTCTTCTACTCTACTGTGTTTCCTATAAGGCCAGAAAAGTGAGCCTGCTCAGAAAAAAAGAACTGTACCTGCTACACACGGGCAATATCTAGTTCAACTCTGTTTAGGAAACTGACAAGAACAGTAGATCCTTTTCATTCCAATACACTGTACATGATGGGATCAGACGCCAGTGATATTTGCCCTGTGTATGACAATGGGAGCACAATAGTGACTCTTCTTAACAGAAAACAACTCTTGCTCGTAGGACCAGAAACTGCATGTGATTCAACTTCATTTAGGACTGGGAAACAAACACTAGCTTGCCTTACAAGAAACACACTCTGCTTTTGAAAAAAGAGCACCCTTCTGCTCTACTGTGTTTCCTATGGGTTCCAAACAGTGAGCTTGCTCAGAAAAAAAGAACTGTGCTTCCTACACACACGGGCCATATCTAGTTCAATTCTGCTTAGGAACCTGACAAGAACAGTAGCTCCTCTTCAGTCCAACACTCTGTACTTGCTGGGAACAGACGCGAGTGCTATTTGCACTATGTATGGCAATGGGAGCGCAATAGTGACTCTTCTTACCAGAAAACAACTCTTGCTCGTAGGACTAGAAACTGCATGTGATTCAACTCCATTTAGGACTGGGAAACAAATGTTAGCTCGCCTTACAAGAAACACACTCTGCTTTAGGGAAAAGAGCACTCTTCTACTCTACTGTGTTTCCTATAGGGCCAGAACAGTGAGCTTGCTCAAAACAAAAGAACTGTGCTTCCTACACACGGGCCATATCTAGTTCAACTCTGCTTAGGAAACTGACAAGAACAGTAGCTCCTCTTCAGTCTGATACACTGTACTTGCTGGGAACAGACGCGAGTGCTATTTGCATTGTGTATGGCAATTGGAGCACAATAGTGACATGTCTTACCAGAAAACAACTCTTGCTCGTAGGACAAAAAACTGCATGTGACTCAACTCCATTTAGGACTGGGAAACAAACACTAGCTCGACTTCCAAGAAACACACTCTGCTTTTGAAAAAAGAACACTCTTCTACTCTACTGTGTTTCCTATGGTGTCTGAACAGTGAGCTTGCACATAACAAAAGAACTGTGCTTCCTAAAAACGAGCCATATCTAGTTCAACTCTGCTTAGGAATCTGACAAGAACAGTAGCTCCTCTTCAGTCCAATACACTGTACTTGCTGGGAACAGATGCGAGTGCTATTTGCACTGTGTATGGGAATGGAGCGCAGAAGTGACTCTTCTACCAGAAAACAACTCTTCCTCGTAGGACCAGGAACTGCATGTGATTCAACTCCATTTAGGACTGGGAAACAAACACTAGCTCGCCTTACAAGAAACACACTCTGCTTTTGAGAAAAGAGACACTCTTCTACTCTACTGTGTTTCCTTTAGGGCCAGGACAGTAAGCTTGATCAGAGCAAAAGAACTGTAATTCCTACACACATGGGCCATATCTAGTTCAACTCTTCTTAGGAAACTGACAAGAACAGTAGCTCATCTTCATCCAATCCACTGTTCTTGCTGGGAACAGACATGAGTTCTATTTGCATTGTCTACGGAATTGGATGCTCAATAGTGACTCTTATTATTAGAAAACAACTCTTGCTCATAGGACCTGAAACTGCATGTGATTCATCTCCATTTAGGACTGGGAAACAAACGCTAGCTCGCCTTACGAGAAACACACTCTGCTTTTGAGAAATGAGCATTCTTCTACTCTACTGTGTTTCCTATAGGGCCAGAACAGTGAGCTTGCTCACAAAAAAAGAACTGTACTTCCTACACACACGGGACATATCTAGTTCAACTCTGCTTAGGAAACTTAGAAGAACAGTAGCTCCTCTTCAGTCCAATACACTGTACTTGCTGGGAACAGACGGGAGGGCTATTTGCACTGTGTATGGCAATGGGAGCAAAATAGTGACTTTCCTTACCAGAAAACAACTCTTGCTCGTAGGACCAGAAACTGCATGTGATTCCACTCCATTTAGGACTGGGAAACAAACGGTAGCTCGCCTTACAAGAAACACACTCTGCTTTAGAGAAAAGAGCACTCTTCTACTCTACTGTGATTCCTATGGGGTCCAAACAGTGAGCTTGCTCAGAACAAAAGAACTGTGCTTCCTACACACACGGACCATATCTAGTTCAACTCTGCTTAGTAAACTGACAAGAACAGTAGCTCCTATTCAGTCCAATACAATGTACTTGCTGGGAAAAGACGCGAGTGCTATTTGCCTTGCGTAGGGCAATGGGACCGCAATAGTGACTCTTCTTACCATAAAACAACTCTTGCTCGTAGGACAAAAAACTGCATGTGACTCAACTCCATTTAGGACTAGGAAACAAACGCTAGCTCGACTTCCAAGAAACACACTCTGCTTTTGAGAAAAGAGCACTCTTCTACTCTACTGTGTTTCCTATAGAGCCAGAAGAGTGAACTTGCTCAGAACATTAGAACTGTGCTTCCTACACACACGGCCTTATCTAGTTCAATTCTGCTTAGGAACCTGACAAGAACAGTAGATCCTCTTCTGTACAATACACTGTACTTGCTGGGAACAGACGCCTGTGCTATTTGTCCTGTGTATGGCAATGGCAGCGCAATAGTGACTCTTCTTACCATAAAACAACCCTTGCTCGTAGGATTAGAAACTGCATGTGATTCAACTCCATTTAGGACTGGGAAACAAACGCTAGCTCGACTTACAAGAAACACACTCTGCTTTAGGGAAAAGAGCACTCTTCTACTCTATTGTGTTTCATATAAGGCCAGAACAGTGAGCTTGCTCAGAACAAAAGAACTGTGCTTCCTACACACGGGCCATAACTAGTTCAACTCTGCTTAGAAAACTGACAAGAACAGTAGCTCCTCTTCAGTCCGATACACTGTACTTGCTGGGAACAGACGCGAGTGCTATTTGCACTGTGTATGGCAATGGGAGCGCAATAGTGACTTTCCTTACCAGAAAACAACTCTTGCTCTTAGGACCAGAAACTGCATGTGATTCAACTCCATTTAGGAGTGGGAAACAAATGCTAGCTCGCCTTACAAGAAACACACTCTGCTTTTGAGAAAAGAGCACTTTTCTACTCTACTCTGTTTCCTATGGGGTCAAACAGTGAGCTTGCTCAGAACAAAAGAACAGTGCTTTCTACACACACGGGCCATATCTAGTTCAACTCTGCTTAGGAGACAAACAAGAACAGTAGCTCCTCTTCAGTCCGATACACTGTACTTGCGGGGAACAGACGCGAGGGCTATTTGCACTGTGTATGGCATTGGAGCACAATAGTGACTCGTCTTACCAGAAAACAACTCTTGCTCGTTGGACAAAAAACTGCATGTGACTCAACTCCATTTAGGACTGGGAAACAAACGCTAGCTCGACTTACAAGAAACACACTCTGCTTTTGAGAAAAGAGCACTCTTCTACTCTACTGTGTTTCCTATGGGGTCCGAACAGTGAGCTTGCTCAGAACAAAAGAACTGTGCTTCCTACACACACGGCCATATCTAGTTCACTTCTGCTTAGGAACCTGACAAGAACAGTAGATCCTCTTCCGTCCAATACACTGTACTTGCTGGGAACAGACGCCAGTGCTATTTGTCCTGTGTATGGCAAAGGCAGCTCAATAGTGACTCTTCTTACCAGAAAACAACTCTTGCTCCTAGGACCAGAAACTGCATGTGATTCAACTCCATTTAGGACTGGGAAACAAACTCTAGCTCGCTTTACAAGAAACACACTCTGCTTTTGAGAAAAGAGCACTCTTCTACTCTACTGTGTTTCCTACAGGGCCAGAACAGTGAGCTTGCTCAGAAAAAAAGAACTGTACTTCGTACACACACGGGACATATCTAGTTCAACTCTGCTTAGGAAACTGAGAAGAACAGTAGCTCCTCTTCAGTGCAATACACTGTACTTGCTGGGAACAGAAGGGAGGGCTATTTGCACTGTGTATGGCAATGGGAGCGCAATAGTGACTTTCCTTACCAGAAAACAACTCTTGCTCGTAGGACCAGAAACTGCATGTGATTCCACTCCATTTAGGACTGGGAAACAAACGGTAGCTCGCCTTACAAGAAACACACTCTGCTTTAGAGAAAAGAGCACTCTTCTACTCTACTGTGATTCCTATGGGGTCCAAACAGTGAGCTTGCTCAGAACAAAAGAACTGTGCTTCCTACACACACGGACCATATCTAGTTCAACTCTGCTTAGTAAACTGACAAGAAGAGTAGCTCCTATTCAGTCCAATACACTGTACTTGCTGGGAAAAGACGTGAGTGCTATTTGCCTTGTGTAGGGCAATGGGAGCGCAATAGTGACTCTTCTTACCATAAAACAACTCTTGCTCGTAGGACTAGAAACTGCATGTGATTCAACTCCATTTAGGACTGGGAAACAAACGCTAGCTCGACTTACAAGAAACACACTCTGCTTTTGAGAAAAGAGCACTCTTCTACTCTACTATGTTTCCTATGGGTTCCGTACAATGAGCTTGCTCATAACAAAAGAACTGTGCTTCCTACACACACGGCCCATATCTAGTTCAACTCTGCTTAGGAAACTGACAAGAACAGCAGCTCCTGTTCAGTCCAATACACTGTACTTGCTGGGAACAGACGCGAGTGCTATTTGCACTGTGTATGGCAATGGGAGCACAATAGTGACTTTCCTTACCAGAAAACAACTATTGCTCATAGGACCAAAAACTGCATGTGATTCAACTCCATTTATGACTGAGAAACAATCGCTGGCTGACCTTCTAAGAAACACACTCCGCTTTTGAGAAAAGAGCACTCTTCTACTCTACTTTGTTTCCTATGGGTTCTGAACAGTGAGCTTGCTCATAACAAAAGAACTGTGCTTCCTACACACACGGGACATATCTAGTTCAACTCTGCTTAGGAAACTGACAAGAACAGTAGCTCCTCTTCAGTCCAATACACTATACTTGCTGGGAACAGACGCGAGTGCTATTTGCACTGTGTTTGGCAATGGGAGCGCAATAGTGACTCTTCTTACCAGAAAACAGCTCTTGCTCGTAGGACCAGAAACTGCATGTGATTCAACGCCATTTAGGACTGGGACACAAACGCTAGCTCATCTTACAAGAAACACACTCTGCTTTTGAGTAAAGAGCACTCATCTACAATACTGTTTTTGCTATGGTGTCTGAACAATGAGCTTGCTCAGAACAAAAGAACTGTGCTTCCTACACTCACGGGCCATGTCTAGTTCAACTCTGCTTAGGAAACTGACTAGAACAGTAGATCCTCTTCAGTCCAATACACTGTACTTGCTGGGAACATATGCCAGTGCTTTTTGCCCTGTGTATGGCAATGGGAGCACAATAGTGACTCTTCTTACCGGAAAACAACTCTTGCTTGTAGGACCAGAAACTGCATGTGATTCAACTCCTTTTAGGACTGGGAAACAAATGTTAGCTCGCCTTACAAGAAACACACTCTGCTTTTGAAAAAGAGCACCCTTCTACTCTACTGTGTTTCCTTTAGGGCCAGAACAGTAAGCTTGCTCAGAGCAAAAGAACTGTAAGTCCTACACACATGGGCCATATCTAGTTCAACTCTTCTTAGGAAACTGACAAGAACAGTAGCTCATCTTCAGTCCAATTCACTGTTCTTGCTGGGAACAGACATGAGTGCTATTTGCATTGTCTACGGCAATGGAAGCTCAATAGTGACTCTCATTATTAGAAAACAACTCTTGCTCATAGGACCTGAAACTGCATGTGATTCATCTCCATTTAGGACTGGGAAACAAACGCTAGCTCGCATTACGAGAAACACAATCTGCTTTTGAGAAAAGAGCACTCTTCAACTGTACTGTGTTTCCTATTGGGTCCGAACAGTGAGCTTGCTAAGAACAAAAGAACAGTGCTTTCTACACACACGAACCATATCTAGTTCAATTCTGCTTAGGACACTGACAAGAACAGTAGATCCTCTCCAGTCCAATACACTGTACATGCTGGGAAGAGACGCCAGTGCTATTTGCCCTGTGTATGACAATGGGAGCGCAATAGTGACTCTTCTTACCAGAAAACAACTCTTGCTCGTAGGACCAGAAACAGCATGTGATTCAACTCCATTTAGGACTGGGAAACAAACGCTAGCTTGCCTTACAAGAAACACACTCTGCTTTTGAAAAAAGAGCACCCTTCTACTCTACTGTGTTTCCTATTGGGCCAGAACAGTGAGCTTGCTCAGAACAAAAGAACTGTGCTTCCTACACACACGGGTCATATCTAGTTCAACTCTGCTTAGGAAACTGACAAGAACAGTAGCTCCTCTTCAGTCCAATTCACTGTTCTTTCTGGGAACAGACGCGAGAGCTATTTGCATTGTGTATGGCAATGGGAGCACAATAGTGACTCTTCTTACGAGAAAACAACACTTGCTCGTAGGAACAGAAATCTCATGTGATTCAACTTTATTTAGGACTGGGAAACAAACGCTAGCTCGCCTTACAAGAAACACACTCTGCTTTAGAGAAAAGATCACTCTTCTACTCTACTGTGTTTCCTATGGTGTCTGAATAGTGATCTTGCACATAACAAAAGAACTGTGCTTCCTACACACGGGCCATATCTAGTTCAACTCTGCTTAGGAATCTGACAAGAACAGTAGCTCCTCTTCGGTCCAATACACTGTACTTGCTGGGAACAGACGTAGTGCTATTTGCACTGTGTATTGGAATGGAGCACAGAAGTTACTCTTCTACCAGAAAACAACTCTTCCTCGTAGGACCAGAAACTGCATGTGATTCAACTCCATTTAGGACTGGGAAACAAACACTAGCTCGCCTTACAAGAAACACACTCTGCTTTTGAGAAATGAGCATTCTTCTACTCTACTGTGTTTCATATATAGGCCAGAAAAGTGAGCCTGCTCAGAAAAAAAGAACTGTACCTGCTACACACGGGCAATATCTAGTTCAAATCTGTTTAGGAAACTGACAAGAACAGTAGATCCTTTTCATTCCAATACACTGTACATGATGGGATCAGACGCCAGTGATATTTGCCCTGTGTATGACAATGGGAGCACAATAGTGACTCTTCTTACCAGAAAACAACTCTTGCTCGTAGGACCAGAAACTGCATGTGATTCAACTTCATTTAGGACTGGGAAACAAACACTAGCTTGCCTTACAAGAAACACACTCTGCTTTTGAAAAAAGAGCACCCTTCTGCTCTACTGTGTTTCCTATGGGTTCCAAACAGTGAGCTTGCTCAGAAAAAAAGAACTGTGCTTCCTACACACACGGGCCATATCTAGTTCAATTCTGCTTAGGAACCTGACAAGAACAGTAGCTCCTCTTCAGTCCAACACTCTGTACTTGCTGGGAACAGACGCGAGTGCTATTTGCACTATGTATGGCAATGGGAGCGCAATAGTGACTCTTCTTACCAGAAAACAACTCTTGCTCGTAGGACTAGAAACTGCATGTGATTCAACTCCATTTAGGACTGGGAAACAAATGTTAGCTCGCCTTACAAGAAACACACTCTGCTTTAGGGAAAAGAGCACTCTTCTACTCTACTGTGTTTCCTATAGGGCCAGAACAGTGAGCTTGCTCAAAACAAAAGAACTGTGCTTCCTACACACGGGCCATATCTAGTTCAACTCTGCTTAGGAAACTGACAAGAACAGTAGCTCCTCTTCAGTCTGATACACTGTACTTGCTGGGAACAGACGCGAGTGCTATTTGCATTGTGTATGGCAATTGGAGCACAATAGTGACATGTCTTACCAGAAAACAACTCTTGCTCGTAGGACAAAAAACTGCATGTGACTCAACTCCATTTAGGACTGGGAAACAAACACTAGCTCGACTTCCAAGAAACACACTCTGCTTTTGAAAAAAGAACACTCTTCTACTCTACTGTGTTTCCTATGGTGTCTGAACAGTGAGCTTGCACATAACAAAAGAACTGTGCTTCCTAAAAACGAGCCATATCTAGTTCAACTCTGCTTAGGAATCTGACAAGAACAGTAGCTCCTCTTCAGTCCAATACACTGTACTTGCTGGGAACAGATGCGAGTGCTATTTGCACTGTGTATGGGAATGGAGCGCAGAAGTGACTCTTCTACCAGAAAACAACTCTTCCTCGTAGGACCAGGAACTGCATGTGATTCAACTCCATTTAGGACTGGGAAACAAACACTAGCTCGCCTTACAAGAAACACACTCTGCTTTTGAGAAAAGAGACACTCTTCTACTCTACTGTGTTTCCTTTAGGGCCAGGACAGTAAGCTTGATCAGAGCAAAAGAACTGTAATTCCTACACACATGGGCCATATCTAGTTCAACTCTTCTTAGGAAACTGACAAGAACAGTAGCTCATCTTCATCCAATCCACTGTTCTTGCTGGGAACAGACATGAGTTCTATTTGCATTGTCTACGGAATTGGGATGCTCAATAGTGACTCTTATTATTAGAAAACAACTCTTGCTCATAGGACCTGAAACTGCATGTGATTCATCTCCATTTAGGACTGGGAAACAAACGCTAGCTCGCCTTACGAGAAACACACTCTGCTTTTGAGAAATGAGCATTCTTCTACTCTACTGTGTTTCCTATAGGGCCAGAACAGTGAGCTTGCTCACAAAAAAAGAACTGTACTTCCTACACACACGGGACATATCTAGTTCAACTCTGCTTAGGAAACTTAGAAGAACAGTAGCTCCTCTTCAGTCCAATACACTGTACTTGCTGGGAACAGACGGGAGGGCTATTTGCACTGTGTATGGCAATGGGAGCAAAATAGTGACTTTCCTTACCAGAAAACAACTCTTGCTCGTAGGACCAGAAACTGCATGTGATTCCACTCCATTTAGGACTGGGAAACAAACGGTAGCTCGCCTTACAAGAAACACACTCTGCTTTAGAGAAAAGAGCACTCTTCTACTCTACTGTGATTCCTATGGGGTCCAAACAGTGAGCTTGCTCAGAACAAAAGAACTGTGCTTCCTACACACACGGACCATATCTAGTTCAACTCTGCTTAGTAAACTGACAAGAACAGTAGCTCCTATTCAGTCCAATACACTGTACTTGCTGGGAAAAGACGCGAGTGCTATTTGCCTTGCGTAGGGCAATGGGACCGCAATAGTGACTCTTCTTACCATAAAACAACTCTTGCTCGTAGGACAAAAAAACTGCATGTGACTCAACTCCATTTAGGACTAGGAAACAAACGCTAGCTCGACTTCCAAGAAACACACTCTGCTTTTGAGAAAAGAGCACTCTTCTACTCTACTGTGTTTTCCTATAGAGCCAGAAGAGTGAACTTGCTCAGAACATTAGAACTGTGCTTCCTACACACACGGCCTTATCTAGTTCAATTCTGCTTAGGAACCTGACAAGAACAGTAGATCCTCTTCTGTACAATACACTGTACTTGCTGGAACAGACGCCTGTGCTATTTGTCCTGTGTATGGCAATGGCAGCGCAATAGTGACTCTTCTTACCATAAAACAACCCTTGCTCGTAGGATTAGAAACTGCATGTGATTCAACTCCATTTAGGACTGGGAAACAAACGCTAGCTCGACTTACAAGAAACACACTCTGCTTTAGGGAAAAGAGCACTCTTCTACTCTATTGTGTTTCATATAAGGCCAGAACAGTGAGCTTGCTCAGAACAAAAGAACTGTGCTTCCTACACACGGGCCATAACTAGTTCAACTCTGCTTAGAAAACTGACAAGAACAGTAGCTCCTCTTCAGTCCGATACACTGTACTTGCTGGGAACAGACGCGAGTGCTATTTGCACTGTGTATGGCAATGGGAGCGCAATAGTGACTTTCCTTACCAGAAAACAACTCTTGCTCTTAGGACCAGAAACTGCATGTGATTCAACTCCATTTAGGAGTGGGAAACAAATGCTAGCTCGCCTTAGAAGAAACACACTCTGCTTTTGAGAAAAGAGCACTTTTCTACTCTACTCTGTTTCCTATGGGGTCAAACAGTGAGCTTGCTCAGAACAAAAGAACAGTGCTTTCTACACACACGGGCCATATCTAGTTCAACTCTGCTTAGGAGACAAACAAGAACAGTAGCTCCTCTTCAGTCCGATACACTGTACTTGCGGGGAACAGACGCGAGGGCTATTTGCACTGTGTATGGCATTGGAGCACAATAGTGACTCGTCTTACCAGAAAACAACTCTTGCTCGTTGGACAAAAAACTGCATGTGACTCAACTCCATTTAGGACTGGGAAACAAACGCTAGCTCGACTTACAAGAAACACACTCTGCTTTTGAGAAAAGAGCACTCTTCTACTCTACTGTGTTTCCTATGGGGTCCGAACAGTGAGCTTGCTCAGAACAAAAGAACTGTGCTTCCTACACACACGGCCATATCTAGTTCACTTCTGCTTAGGAACCTGACAAGAACAGTAGATCCTCTTCCGTCCAATACACTGTACTTGCTGGGAACAGACGCCAGTGCTATTTGTCCTGTGTATGGCAAAGGCAGCTCAATAGTGACTCTTCTTACCAGAAAACAACTCTTGCTCCTAGGACCAGAAACTGCATGTGATTCAACTCCATTTAGGACTGGGAAACAAACTCTAGCTCGCTTTACAAGAAACACACTCTGCTTTTGAGAAAAGAGCACTCTTCTACTCTACTGTGTTTCCTACAGGGCCAGAACAGTGAGCTTGCTCAGAAAAAAAGAACTGTACTTCGTACACACACGGGACATATCTAGTTCAACTCTGCTTAGGAAACTGAGAAGAACAGTAGCTCCTCTTCAGTCCAATACACTGTACTTGCTGGGAACAGAAGGGAGGGCTATTTGCACTGTGTATGGCAATGGGAGCGCAATAGTGACTTTCCTTACCAGAAAACAACTCTTGCTCGTAGGACCAGAAACTGCATGTGATTCCACTCCATTTAGGACTGGGAAACAAATGGTAGCTCGCCTTACAAGAAACACACTCTGCTTTAGAGAAAAGAGCACTCTTCTACTCTACTGTGATTCCTATGGGGTCCAAACAGTGAGCTTGCTCAGAACAAAAGAACTGTGCTTCCTACACACACGGACCATATCTAGTTCAACTCTCCTTAGTAAACTGACAAGAAGAGTAGCTCCTATTCAGTCCAATACACTGTACTTGCTGGGAAAAGACGCGAGTGCTATTTGCCTTGTGTAGGGCAATGGGAGCGCAATAGTGACTCTTCTTACCATAAAACAACTCTTGCTCGTAGGACTAGAAACTGCATGTGATTCAACTCCATTTAGGACTGGGAAACAAACGCTAGCTCGACTTACAAGAAACACACTCTGCTTTTGAGAAAAGAGCACTCTTCTACTCTACTGTGTTTCCTATGGGGTCCGAACTGTGAGCTTGCTCAGAACAAAAGAACTGTGCTTCCTACACACACGGCCATATCTAGTTCACTTCTGCTTAGGAACCTGACAAGAACAGTAGATCCTCTTCAGTCCATTACACTGTACTTGCTGGGAACAGACGCCAGTGCTATTTGTCCTGTGTATGGCAATGGCAGCGCAATAGTGACTCTTCTTACCAGAAAACAACTCTTGCTTGTAGGACCAGAAACTGCATGTGATTCACCTCCATTTAGGACTGGGAAACAAAAGCTAGCTCACCTTACAAGAAACACACTCTGCTTTAGAGAAAAGAGCACTCTTCTACTCTACTGTGTTTCCTATAGGGCCAGAACAGTGAGCTTGCTCAGAACAAAAGAACTGTGCTTCCTACACACGGGCCATATCTAGTTTCAACTCTGCTTAGGAAACTGACAAGAACAGTAGCTCCTCTTCAGTCCGATACACTGTACTTGCTTGGAATAGACACGAGTGCTATTTGCACTGTGTATGTCAATGGGAGCGCAATAGTGACTTTCCTTACCAGAAAACAACCTCTTGCTCGTAAGACCAGAAACTGCATGAGATTCAACTCCATTTAGGACTGGGAAACAAACTCTAGCTCGCCTTACATGAAACACACTCTGCTTTTGAGAAAAGAGCACTCTTCTACTCTACTGTGTTTCCTATGGGGTCCGAACAGTGAGATTGCTCAGAACAAAAGAACTGTGCTTCCTACACACACGGGCCATATCTAGTTCAACTCTGCTTAGGAAACTGACAAGAACAATAGCTCCTCTTCCTTCCAATACACTGTACTTGCAGGGAACAGACGCGAGTGCTATTTGCACTGTGTATGGCAATGGCAGCAAAATAGTGACTCTTCCTAACATGAAACAACCCTTGCTCGTAGGATTAGAAACTGCATGTGATTCAACTCCATTTAGGACTGGGAAACAAACGCTAGCTCGACTTACAAGAAACACACTCTGCTTTAGGGAAAAGAGCACTCTTCTACTCTATTGTGTTTCTATAGGGCCAGAACACTGAGCTTGCTCAGAACAAAAGAACTGTGCTTCCTACACACGGGCCATAACTAGTTCAACTCTGCTTAGGAAACTGACAAGAACAGTAGCTCCTCTTCAGTCCGATACACTGTACTTCCTGGGAACAGACGCGAGTGCTATTTGCACTGTGTATGGCAATGGGAGCGCAATAGTGACTTTCCTTACCAGAAAACAACTCTTGCTCGTAGGACCAGAAACTGCATGTGATTCAACTCCATTTAGGACTGGGAAACAAATGCTAGCTCGCCTTACAAGAAACACACTCTGCTTTTGAGGAAAAGAGCACTCTTCTACTCTAATGTGTTTCCTATGGGGGTCCGAACAGTGAGCTTGCTCAGAACAAAAGAACTGTGCTTTCTACACACACGGGCCATATCTAGTTCAACTCTGCTTAGGAAACAAACAAGAACAGTAGCTCCTCTTCATTCCAATACACTGTACTTGCGGGGAACAGACGCGAGTGCTATTTGCACTGTGTATGGCAATTGGAGCACAATAGTGACTTGTCTTACGAGAAAACAACTCTTGCTCATAGGACAAAAAACTGCATGTCAGTCAACTCCATTTAGGACTGGGAAACAAAAGCTAGCTCGCTTTACAAGTAACACACTCTGCTTTTGAGAAAAGAGCACTCTTCTACTCTACTGTGTTTCCTATGTGTTCTGCAAAGTGAGCTTGCTCAGAACAAAAAAACTGTGCTACCTACACACAAGGCCATATCTAGTTCAAGTCTGCTTAGGAAACTGACAAAAACAGTAGATCCTCTTCAGTCCAATACACTGTACTCGCTGGGAACAGACGCCAGTGCTATTTGTCCGGTGTATGGCAATGGCAGCACAATAATGACTCTTCTTACCTGAAAACAACCCTTGCTCATAGGACGAGAAACTGCATGTGATTCTACTCCATTTAGGACTGGGAAACAAATGCTAGCTCGCCTTACATGAAACACACTCTGCTTTTGAGAAAAGAGCACTCTTCTACTCTACTGTGTTTCCTATAGGCTCCGAACAGTGAGCTTGCTCAGAACAAAAGAACTGTGCTTCCTACACACGGGCCATAACTAGTGCAACTCTGCTTAGGAAACTGAAAAGAACAGTAGCTCCTCTTCAGTCCAATACACTGTACTTGCTGGGAACAGACGCGAGTGCTATTTGCACTGTGTATGGCAATGGGAGCGCAATAGTGACTTTCCTTACCAGAAAACAACTCTTGCTCATAGGACCAGAAACTGCATGTGATTCAACTCCATTTAGGACTGGGAAAGAAATGCTAGCTCGCCTTACAAGAAACACACTCTGCTTTTGAGAAAAGAGCACTCTTCTACTCTACTTTCTTTCTTATGGAGTCTGAACAGTGAGCTTGCTCAGAACAAAAGAACTGTGCTTCCTACACACACGGCCATATCTAGTTCAATTCTGCTTAGGAACCTGACAAGAACAGTAGATCCTCTTCAGTCCAATACACTGTACATGCGGGGAACAGACGCGAGTGCTATTTGCACTGTGTATGGCATTGGAGCACAATAGTGACTTGTCTTACCAGAATACAACTCTTGCTCATAGGACAAAAAAGTGCATGTGACTCAACTCCATTTAGGACTGGGAAACAAACGCTAGCTCGACTTCCAAGAAACACACTCTGCTTTTGAGAAAAGAGCACTCTTCTACTCTACTGTGTTTCCTATGTGTTCCGAACAGTGAGCTTGCTCAGAACAAAAAAACTGTGCTTCCTACACACACGGCCATATCTAGTTCACTTCTGCTTAGGAACCTGACAAGAACAGTAGATCCTCTTCAGTCCAATACACTATACTTGCTGGGAACAGACGCCAGTGCTATTTGCCCTGTGTATGGCAATGGTAGCACAATAGTGATTCTTCTTACCAGAAAACAACTCTTGATCGTAGGACCAGAAACAGCATGTGATTCAACTCCATTTAGGACTGGAAAGAAACTCTAGCTCGCTTTACAAATAACACACTCTGCTTTTGAGAAAAGAGCACTCTTCTACTCTACTGTGTTTCCTATAGGGCCAGAACAGTGAGCTTGCTCAGAACATAAGAACGGTGCTTCCTACACACACGGGCCATATCTAGTTGAACTCTGCTTAGGAAACTGACAAAAACAGTAGCTCCTCTTCAGTCCGATACACTGTACTTGCTGGGAACAGAAGCGAGAGCTATTTGCACTATGTATGGCAAGGGGAGCACAATAGTGAATTTCCTTACAAGAAAACAACTCTTGATCTTAGGACCAGAAACTGCATGTGATTCAACTCCATTTAGGACTGGAAAACAAACGCTAGCTCGCCTTACAAGAACACACTCTGCTTTTGAGAAAAGAGCACTCTTCTACTCTACTGTGTTTCCTATGGTGTCTGAACAGTGAGCTTGCACATAACAAAAGAACTGTGCTTCCTACACACGGGCCATATCTAGTTCAACTCTGCTTAGGAATCTGACAAGAACAGTAGCTCCTCTTCGGTCCAATACACTGTACTTGCTGGGAACAGACGCGAGTGCTATTTGCACTGTGTATTGGAATGGAGCACAGAAGTTACTCTTCTACCAGAAAACAACTCTTCCTCGTAGGACCAGAAACTGCATGTGATTCAACTCCATTTAGGACTGGGAAACAAACACTAGCTCGCCTTACAAGAAACACACTCTGCTTTTGAGAAATGAGCATTCTTCTACTCTACTGTGTTTCCTATAAGGCCAGAAAAGTGAGCCTGCTCAGAAAAAAAGAACTGTACCTGCTACACACGGGCAATATCTAGTTCAACTCTGTTTAGGAAACTGACAAGAACAGTAGATCCTTTTCATTCCAATACACTGTACATGATGGGATCAGACGCCAGTGATATTTGCCCTGTGTATGACAATGGGAGCACAATAGTGACTCTTCTTACCAGAAAACAACTCTTGCTCGTAGGACCAGAAACTGCATGTGATTCAACTTCATTTAGGACTGGGAAACAAACACTAGCTTGCCTTACAAGAAACACACTCTGCTTTTGAAAAAAGAGCACCCTTCTGCTCTACTGTGTTTCCTATGGGTTCCAAACAGTGAGCTTGCTCAGAAAAAAAGAACTGTGCTTTCTACACACACGGGCCATATCTAGTTCAATTCTGCTTAGGAACCTGACAAGAACAGTAGCTCCTCTTCAGTCCAACACTCTGTACTTGCTGGGAACAGACGCGAGTGCTATTTGCACTATGTATGGCAATGGGAGCGCAATAGTGACTCTTCTTACCAGAAAACAACTCTTGCTCGTAGGACTAGAAACTGCATGTGATTCAACTCCATTTAGGACTGGGAAACAAATGTTAGCTCGCCTTACAAGAAACACACTCTGCTTTAGGGAAAAGAGCACTCTTCTACTCTACTGTGTTTCCTATAGGGCCAGAACAGTGAGCTTGCTCAAAACAAAAGAACTGTGCTTCCTACACACGGGCCATATCTAGTTCAACTCTGCTTAGGAAACTGACAAGAACAGTAGCTCCTCTTCAGTCTGATACACTGTACTTGCTGGGAACAGACGCGAGTGCTATTTGCATTGTGTATGGCAATTGGAGCACAATAGTGACATGTCTTACCAGAAAACAACTCTTGCTCGTAGGACAAAAAACTGCATGTGACTCAACTCCATTTAGGACTGGGAAACAAACACTAGCTCGACTTCCAAGAAACACACTCTGCTTTTGAAAAAAGAACACTCTTCTACTCTACTGTGTTTCCTATGGTGTCTGAACAGTGAGCTTGCACATAACAAAAGAACTGTGCTTCCTAAAAACGAGCCATATCTAGTTCAACTCTGCTTAGGAATCTGACAAGAACAGTAGCTCCTCTTCAGTCCAATACACTGTACTTGCTGGGAACAGATGCGAGTGCTATTTGCACTGTGTATGGGAATGGAGCGCAGAAGTGACTCTTCTACCAGAAAACAACTCTTCCTCGTAGGACCAGGAACTGCATGTGATTCAACTCCATTTAGGACTGGGAAACAAACACTAGCTCGCCTTACAAGAAACACACTCTGCTTTTGAGAAAAGAGACACTCTTCTACTCTACTGTGTTTCCTTTAGGGCCAGGACAGTAAGCTTGCTCAGAGCAAAAGAACTGTAATTCCTACACACATGGGCCATATCTAGTTCAACTCTTCTTAGGAAACTGACAAGAACAGTAGCTCATCTTCATCCAATCCACTGTTCTTGCTGGGAACAGACATGAGTTCTATTTGCATTGTCTACGGAATTGGATGCTCAATAGTGACTCTTATTATTAGAAAACAACTCTTGCTCATAGGACCTGAAACTGCATGTGATTCATCTCCATTTAGGACTGGGAAACAAACGCTAGCTCGCCTTACGAGAAACACACTCTGCTTTTGAGAAATGAGCATTCTTCTACTCTACTGTGTTTCCTATAGGGCCAGAACAGTGAGCTTGCTCACAAAAAAAGAACTGTACTTCCTACACACACGGGACATATCTAGTTCAACTCTGCTTAGGAAACTTAGAAGAACAGTAGCTCCTATTCAGTCCAATACACTGTACTTGCTGGGAAAAGACGCGAGTGCTATTTGCCTTGCGTAGGGCAATGGGACCGCAATAGTGACTCTTCTTACCATAAAACAACTCTTGCTCGTAGGACAAAAAACTGCATGTGACTCAACTCCATTTAGGACTAGGAAACAAACGCTAGCTCGACTTCCAAGAAACACACTCTGCTTTTGAGAAAAGAGCACTCTTCTACTCTACTGTGTTTCCTATAGAGCCAGAAGAGTGAACTTGCTCCGAACATTAGAACTGTGCTTCCTACACACACGGCCTTATCTAGTTCAATTCTGCTTAGGAACCTGACAAGAACAGTAGATCCTCTTCTGTACAATACACTGTACTTGCTGGGAACAGACGCCTGTGCTATTTGTCCTGTGTATGGCAATGGCAGCGCAATAGTGACTCTTCTTACCATAAAACAACCCTTGCTCGTAGGATTAGAAACTGCATGTGATTCAACTCCATTTAGGACTGGGAAACAAACGCTAGCTCGACTTACAAGAAACACACTCTGCTTTAGGGAAAAGAGCACTCTTCTACTCTATTGTGTTTCATATAAGGCCAGAACAGTGAGCTTGCTCAGAACAAAAGAACTGTGCTTCCTACACACGGGCCATAACTAGTTTAACTCTGCTTAGAAAACTGACAAGAACAGTAGCTCCTCTTCAGTCCGATACACTGTACTTGCTGGGAACAGACGCGAGTGCTATTTGCACTGTGTATGGCAATGGGAGCGCAATAGTGACTTTTCTTACCAGAAAACAACTCTTGCTCGTAGGACCAGAAACTGCATGTGATTCAACTCCATTTAGGAGTGGGAAACAAATGCTAGCTCGCCTTACAAGAAACACACTCTGCTTTTGAGAAAAGAGCACTTTTCTACTCTACTCTGTTTCCTATGGGGTCAAACAGTGAGCTTGCTCAGAAAAAAAGAACAGTGCTTTCTACACACACGGGCCATATCTAGTTCAACTCTGCTTAGGAGACAAACAAGAACAGTAGCTCCTCTTCAGTCCGATACACTGTACTTGCGGGGAACAGACGCGAGGGCTATTTGCACTGTGTATGGCATTGGAGCACAATAGTGACTCGTCTTACCAGAAAACAACTCTTGCTCGTTGGACAAAAAACTGCATGTGACTCAACTCCATTTAGGACTGGGAAACAAACGCTAGCTCGACTTACAAGAAACACACTCTGCTTTTGAGAAAAGAGCACTCTTCTACTCTACTGTGTTTCCTATGGGGTCCGAACAGTGAGCTTGCTCAGAACAAAAGAACTGTGCTTCCTACACACACGGCCATATCTAGTTCACTTCTGCTTAGGAACCTGACAAGAACAGTAGATCCTCTTCCGTCCAATACACTGTACTTGCTGGGAACAGACGCCAGTGCTATTTGTCCTGTGTATGGCAAAGGCAGCTCAATAGTGACTCTTCTTACCAGAAAACAACTCTTGCTCGTAGGACCAGAAACTGCATGTGATTCAACTCCATTTAGGACTGGGAAACAAACTCTAGCTCGCTTTACAAGAAACACACTCTGCTTTTGAGAAAAGAGCACTCTTCTACTCTACTGTGTTTCCTACAGGGCCAGAACAGTGAGCTTGCTCAGAAAAAAAGAACTGTACTTCCTACACACACGGGACATATCTAGTTCAACTCTGCTTTGGAAACTGAGAAAAACAGTAGCTCCTCTTCAGTCCAATACACTGTACTTGCTGGGAACAGAAGGGAGGGCTATTTGCACTGTGTATGGCAATGGGAGCGCAATAGTGACTTTCCTTACCAGAAAACAACTCTTGCTCGTAGGACCAGAAACTGCATGTGATTCCACTCCATTTAGGACTGGGAAACAAACGGTAGCTCGCCTTACAAGAAACACACTCTGCTTTAGAGAAAAGAGCACTCTTCTACTCTACTGTGATTCCTATGGGGTCCAAACAGTGAGCTTGCTCAGAACAAAAGAACTGTGCTTCCTACACACACGGACCATATCTAGTTCAACTCTGCTTAGTAAACTGACAAGAAGAGTAGCTCCTATTCAGTCCAATACACTGTACTTGCTGGGAAAAGACGCGAGTGCTATTTGCCTTGTGTAGGGCAATGGGAGCGCAATAGTGACTCTTCTTACCATAAAACAACTCTTGCTCGTAGGACTAGAAACTGCATGTGATTCAACTCCATTTAGGACTGGGAAACAAACGCTAGCTCAACTTACAAGAAACACACTCTGCTTTTGAGAAAAGAGCACTCTTCTACTCTACTGTGTTTCCTATGGGGTCCGAACAGTGAGCTTGCTCAGAACAAAAGAACTGTGCTTCCTACACACACGGCCATATCTAGTTCACTTCTGCTTAGGAACCTGACAAGAACAGTAGATCCTCTTCAGTCCATTACACTGTACTTGCTGGGAACAGACGCCAGTGCTATTTGTCCTGTGTATGGCAATGGCAGCGCAATAGTGACTCTTCTTACCAGAAAACAACTCTTGCTTGTAGGACCAGAAACTGCATGTGATTCACCTCCATTTAGGACTGGGAAACAAAAGCTAGCTCACCTTACAAGAAACACACTCTGCTTTTGAGAAAAGAGCACTCTTCTACTCTACTGTGTTTCCTATAGGGCCAGAACAGTGAGCTTGCTCAGAACAAAAGAACTGTGCTTCCTACACACGGGCCATATCTAGTTCAACTCTGCTTAGGAAACTGACAAGAACAGTAGCTCCTCTTCAGTCCGATACACTGTACTTGCTTGGAATAGACGCGAGTGCTATTTGCACTGTGTATGTCAATGGGAGCGCAATAGTGACTTTCCTTACCAGAAAACAACTCTTGCTCGTAAGACCAGAAACTGCATGAGATTCAACTCCATTTAGGACTGGGAAACAAATGCTAGCTCGCCTTACATGAAACACACTCTGCTTTTGAGAAAAGAGCACTCTTCTACTCTACTGTGTTTCCTATGGGGTCCGAACAGTGAGATTGCTCAGAAAAAAAGAACTGTGCTTCCTACACACACGGGCCATATCTAGTTCAACTCTGCTTAGGAAACTGACAAGAACAATAGCTCCTCTTCCTTCCAATACACTGTACTTGCAGGGAACAGACGCGAGTGCTATTTGCACTGTGTATGGCAATGGGAGCGCAATAGTGACTTTCCTTACCAGAAAACAACTCTTGCTCGTAGGACCAGAAACTGCATGTGATTCAACTCCATTTAGGACTGGGAAACAAATGCTAGCTCGCCTTACAAGAAACACACTCTGCTTTTGAGAAAAGAGCACTCTTCTACTCTAATGTGTTTCCTATGGGGTCCGAACAGTGAGCTTGCTCAGAACAAAAGAACTGTGCTTTCTACACACATGGGCCATATCTAGTTCAACTCTGCTTAGGAAACAAGCAAGAACAGTAGCTCCTCTTCAGTCCGATACACTGTACTTGCGGGGAACAGACGCGAAGGCTATTTGCACTGTGTATGGCATTGGAGCACAATAGTGACTCGTCTTACCAGAAAACAACTCTTGCTCATAGGACAAAAAAGTGCATGTGACTCAACTCCATTTAGGACTGGGAAACAAACGCTAGCTCAACTTCCAAGAAACACACTCTGCTTTTGAGAAAAGAGCACTCTACCACTCTACTGTGTTTCCTAGGTGTTCCGAAAAGTGAGCTTGCTCAGAACAAAAAAACTGTGCTTCCTACACACACGGCCATATCTAGTTCAAGTCTGCTTAGGAACCTGACAAGAACAGTAGATCCTCTTCAGTCCAATACACTGTACTTGCTGGGAAGAGACGCCAGTGCTATTTGTCCTGTGTATGGCAATGGCAGCGCAATAGTGACTCTTCTTACCAGAAAACAACTCTTGCTCGTAGGACCAGAAACTGCATGGGATTCAACTCCATTTAGGACTGGGAAACAAACTCTAGCTCGCTTTACAAGAAACACACTCTGCTTTTGAGAAAAGAGCACTCTTCTACTCTACTGTGTTTCCTATAGGGCCAGAACAGTGAGGTTGCTCAGAAAAAAAGAACTGTACTTCCTACACACACGGGCCATATCTAGTTCAACTCTGCTTAGGAAACTGAGAAGAACAGTAGCTCCTCTTCGGTCCAATACAATGTACTTGCTGGGAACAGACGGGAGGGCTATTTGCACTGTGTATGGCAATGGGAGCGCAATTGTGATTTCCTTACCAGAAAACAACTCTTGCTCATAGGACCAGAAACTGCATGTGATTCCACTCCATTTAGGAATGGGAAACAAACGCTAGCTCGCCTTACAAGAACACACTCTGCTTTTGAGAAAAGAGCACTCTTCTACTCTACTGGGTTTCCTATAGGGTCCAAACAGTGAGCTTGCTCAGAACAAAAGAACTGTGCTTCCTACACACACGGCCATATCTAGTTCAAGTCTGCTTAGGAACCTGACAAGAACAGTAGATCCTCTTCAGTCCAATACACTGTACTTGCTGGGAACAGACGCCAGTGCTCTTTGTCCTGTGTATGGCAATGGCAGCGCAATAGTGACTCTTCTTACCAGAAAACAACTCTTGCTCTTAGGACTAGAAACTGCATGTGATTCAACTCCATTTAAGACTGGGAAACAAACGCTAGCTGGTCTTACAAGAAACACACTTTGCTTTAGAGAAAAGAGCACTCTTCTACTCTACTGTGTTTCCTATAGGGCCAGAACAGTGAGCTTGCTCAAAACAAAAGAACTGTGCTTCCTACATACGAGCCATAACTAGTGCAACTCTGCTTAGGAAACTGAAAAGAACAGTAGCTCCTCTTCAGTCCAATACACTGTACTTGCTGGGAACAGACGCGAGTGCTATTTGCACTGTGTATGGCAATGGGAGCGCAATAGTGACTTTCCTTACCAGAAAACAACTCTTGCTCATAGGACCAGAAACTGCATGTGATTCAACTCCATTTAGGACTGGGAAAGAAATGCTAGCTCGCCTTACAAGAAACACACTCTGCTTTTGAGAAAAGAGCACTCTTCTACTCTACTTTCTTTCTTATGGAGTCTGAACAGTGAGCTTGCTCAGAACAAAAGAACTGTGCTTCCTACACACACGGCCATATCTAGTTCAATTCTGCTTAGGAACCTGACAAGAACAGTAGATCCTCTTCAGTCCAATACACTGTACATGCGGGGAACACACGCGAGTGCTATTTGCACTGTGTATGGCATTGGAGCACAATAGTGACTTGTCTTACCAGAATACAACTCTTGCTCATAGGACAAAAAAGTGCATGTGACTCAACTCCATTTAGGACTGGGAAACAAACGCTAGCTCGACTTCCAAGAAACACACTCTGCTTTTGAGAAAAGAGCACTCTTCTACTCTACTGTGTTTCCTATGTGTTCCGAAGAGTGAGCTTGCTCAGAACAAAAAAACTGTGCTTCCTACACACACGGCCATATCTAGTTCACTTCTGCTTAGGAACCTGACAAGAACAGTAGATCCTCTTCAGTCCAATACACTATACTTGCTGGGAACAGACGCCAGTGCTATTTGCCCTGTGTATGGCAATGGCAGCACAATAGTGACTCTTCTTACCAGAAAACAACTCTTGCTCGTAGGACCAGAAACTGCATGTGATTCAACTCCATTTAGGACTGGGAAACAAACTCTAGCTCGCTTTACAAAAAACACACTCTGCTTTTGAGAAAAGAGCACTCTTCTACTCTACTGTGTTTCCTATAGGTCCAGAACAGTGAGCTTGCTCAGAAAAAAAGAACTGTACTTCCTACACACACGGGCCATATCTAGTTCAACTCTGCTTAGGAAACTGACAAGAACAGTAGCTCCTATTCAGTCCAATACACTGTACTTGCTGGGAAAAGACGCGAGTGCTATTTGCCTTGTGTAGGGCAATGGGAGCGTAATAGTGACTTTCCTTACCAGAAAAAAACTCTTGTTCGTAGGACCAGAAACTGCATGTGATTCAACTCCATTTAGGACTAGGAAACAAACGCTAGCTCGCCTTACAAAAACACGCTCTGCTTTTGAGAAAAGAGCACTCTTCTACTCTACTTTCTTTCTTATGGAGTCTGAACAGTGAGCTTGCTCAGAACAAAAGAACTGTGCTTCCTACACACACGGCCATATCTAGTTCAATTCTGCTTAGGAACCTGACAAGAACAGTAGATCCTCTTCAGTCCAATACACTGTACATGCGGGGAACACACGCGAGTGCTATTTGCACTGTGTATGGCATTGGAGCACAATAGTGACTTGTCTTACCAGAATACAACTCTTGCTCATAGGACAAAAAAGTGCATGTGACTCAACTCCATTTAGGACTGGGAAACAAACGCTAGCTCGACTTCCAAGAAACACACTCTGCTTTTGAGAAAAGAGCACTCTTCTACTCTACTGTGTTTCCTATGTGTTCCGAACAGTGAGCTTGCTCAGAACAAAAAAACTGTGCTTCCTACACACACGGCCATATCTAGTTCACTTCTGCTTAGGAACCTGACAAGAACAGTAGATCCTCTTCAGTCCAATACACTATACTTGCTGGGAACAGACGCCAGTGCTATTTGCCCTGTGTATGGCAATGGCAGCACAATAGTGACTCTTCTTACCAGAAAACAACTCTTGCTCGTAGGACCAGAAACTGCATGTGATTCAACTCCATTTAGGACTGGGAAACAAACTCTAGCTTGCTTTACAAAAAACACACTCTGCTTTTGAGAAAAGAGCACTCTTCTACTCTACTGTGTTTCCTATAGGTCCAGAACAGTGAGCTTGCTCAGAAAAAAAGAACTGTACTTCCTACACACACGGGCCATATCTAGTTCAACTCTGCTTAGGAAACTGACAAGAACAGTAGCTCCTATTCAGTCCAATACACTGTACTTGCTGGGAAAAGACGCGAGTGCTATTTGCCTTGTGTAGGGCAATGGGAGCGTAATAGTGACTTTCCTTACCAGAAAAAAACTCTTGTTCGTAGGACCAGAAACTGCATGTGATTCAACTCCATTTAGGACTAGGAAACAAACGCTAGCTCGCCTTACAAAAACACGCTCTGCTTTTGAGAAAAGAGCACTCTTCTACTCTACTGTGTTTCCTATAGGGCCAGAAGAGTGAGCTTGCTCAGAACATAAGAACGGTGCTTCCTACACACACGGGCCATATCTAGTTGAACTCTGCTTAGGAAACTGACAAAAACAGTAGCTCCTCTTCAGTCCGATACACTGTACTTGCTGGGAACAGAAGCGAGAGCTATTTGCACTATGTATGGCAAGGGGAGCACAATAGTGAATTTCCTTACAAGAAAACAACTCTTGATCTTAGGACCAGAAACTGCATGTGATTCAACTCCATTTAGGACTGGAAAACAAACGCTAGCTCGCCTTACAAGAACACACTCTGCTTTTGAGAAAAGAGCACTCTTCTACTCTACTGGGTTTCCTATGGTGTCTGAACAGTGAGCTTGCTCAGAACAAAAGAACTGTGCTTCTTACACACACGGCCATATCTAGTTCAATTCTGCTTAGGAACCTGACAAGAACAGTAGATCCTCTTCAGTCCAATACACTGTACTTGCTGGGAACAGACGCCAGTGCTATTTGTCCTGTGTATGGCAATGGCAGCGCAATAGTGACTCTTCTTACCAGAAAACAACTCTTGCTCGTAGGACTAGAAACTGCATGTGATTCAACTCCCTTTAGGACTGGGAAACAAACGCTAGCTCGCCTTACAAGAAACACACTCTGCTTTAGAGAAAAGAGCACTCTTCTACTCTACTGTGTTTCCTATAGGGCCAGAACAGTGAGCTTGCTCAGAACAAAAGAACTGTGCTTCCTACACACACGGACCATATCTAGTTCAACTCTGCTTAGAAAACTGACAAGAACAGTAGCTCCTCTTCAGTCCGTTACACTGTACTTGTGGGGAACAGAAGCGAGTGATATTTGCACTGTGTATGGCTAGGGGAGCACAATAGAGACTTTCCTTACCAGAAAACAACTCTTGCTCTTAGGACCAGAAACTGCATGTGATTCAACTCCATTTAGGACTGGGAAACAAACGCTAGCTCGCCTTACAAGAAAAACACTCTGCTTTTGAGAAAAGAGCACTCTTCTACTCTACTGTGTTTCTTATGGGGCCAGAACAGTGAGCTTGTTCAGAACATAAGAACTGTGCTTCCTACACACGGGCCATATCTAGTTCAACTCTGCTTAGGAAACTGACAAGAACAGTAGCTCCTCTTCAGTCTGATACACTGTACTTGCTGGAAATAGACGCGAGTGCTATTTGCACTGTGTATGGCAATGGGAGCACAATAGTGACTTTCCTTACCAGAAAACAACTCTTGCTCGTAGGACCAGAAACTGCATGTGATTCCACTCCATTTAGGACTGGGAAACAAACGCTAGCTCGCCTTACAAGAACACACTCTGCTTTTGAGAAAAGAGCACTCTTCTACTCTACTGGGTTTCCTATAGGGTCCAAACAGTGAGCTTGCTCAGAACAAAAGAACTGTGCTTCCTACACACACGGCCATATCTAGTTCAAGTCTGCTTAGGAAACAAACAAGAACAGTAGCTCCTCTTCAGTCCAATACACTGTACTTGCGGGGAACAGACGCGAGTGCTATTTGCACTGTGTATGGCAATTGGAGCACAATAGTGACTTGTCTTACGAGAAAAAAACTTTTGCTCATAGGACAAAAAACTGCATGTGAGTCAACTCCATTTAGGACTGGGAAACAAAAGCTAGCTCGCTTTACAAGTAAAACACTCTGCTTTTGAGAAAAGAGCACTCTTCTACTCTACTGTGTTTCCTATGTGTTCTGCAAAGTGAGCTTGCTCAGAACAAAAAAACTGTGCTACCTACACACAAGGCCATATCTAGTTCAAGTCTGCTTAGGAAACTGACAAAAACAGTAGATCCTCTTCAGTCCAATACACTGTACTTGCTGGGAACAGACGTCAGTGCTATTTGTCCTGTGTATGGCAATGGCAGCACAATAGTGACTCTTCTTACCAGAAAACAACCCTTGCTCATAGGAGGAGAAACTGCATGTGATTCTACTCCATTTAGGACTGGGAAACAAATGCTAGCTCGCCTTACATGAAACACACTCTGCTTTTGAGAAAAGAGCACTCTTCTACTCTACTGTGTTTCCTATAGGCTCCGAACATTGAGCTTGCTCAGAACAAAAGAACTGTGCTTCCTACACACGGGCCATAACTAGTTCAACTCTGCTTAGGAAACTGACAAGAACAGTAGCTCCTATTCAGTCCAATACACTGTACTTGCTGGGAAAAGACGCGAGTGCTATTTGCCTTGTGTAGGGCAATGGGAGCTCAATAGTGACTTTCCTTATCAGAAAAAAACTCTTGATCGTAGGACCAGAAACTACATGTGATTCAACTCCATTTAGGACTAGGAAACAAACGCTAGCTCGCCTTACAAAAACACGCTCTGCTTTTGAGAAAAGAGCACTCTTCTACTCTAATGTGTTTCCTATAGGGCCAGAACAGTGAGCTTGCTCAGAACATAAGAACGGTGCTTCCTACAAACACGGGCCATATCTAGTTGAACTCTGCTTAGGAAACTGACAAGAACAGTAGATCCTCTTCAGTCCGATACACTGTACTTGCTGGGAACAGAAGCGAGAGCTATTTGCACTATGTATGGCAAGGGGAGCACAATAGTGAATTTCCTTACAAGAAAACAACTCTTGATCTTAGGACCAGAAACTGCATGTGATTCAACTCCATTTAGGACTGGAAAACAAACGCTAGCTCGCCTTACAAGAACACACTCTGCTTTTGAGAAAAGAGCACTCTTCTACTCTACTGGGTTTCCTATGGTGTCTGAACAGTGAGCTTGCTCAGAACAAAAGAACTGTGCTTCCTACACACACGGCCATATCTAGTTCAATTCTGCTTAGGAACCTGACAAGAACAGTAGATCCTCTTCAGTCCAATACACTGTACTTGCTGGGAACAGACGCCAGTGCTATTTGTCCTGTGTATGGCAATGGCAGCGCAATTGTGACTCTTCTTAACATAAAACAACTCTTGCTCTTAGGACTAGAAACTGCATGTGATTCAACACCCTTTAGGACTGGGAAACAAACGCTAGCTCGCCTTACAAGAAACACACTCTGCTTTAGAGAAAAGAGCACTCTTCTACTCTACTGTGTTTCCTATAGGGCCAGAACAGTGAGCTTGCTCAGAACAAAAGAACTGTGCTTCCTACACACACGGACCATATCTAGTTCAACTCTGCTTAGAAAACTGACAAGAACAGTAGCTCCTCTTCAGTCCGATACACTGTACTTGTGGGGAACAGAAGCGAGTGATATTTGCACTGTGTATGGCTAGGGGAGCACAATAGAGACTTTCCTTACCAGAAAACAACTCTTGCTATTAGGATCAGAAACTGCATGTGATTCAACTCCATTTAGGACTGGGAAACAAACGCTAGCTCGCCTTACAAGAAAAACACTCTGCTTTTGAGAAAAGAGCACTCTTCTACTCTACTGTGTTTCTTATGGGGCCAGAACAGTGAGCTTGTTCAGAACATAAGAACTGTGCTTCCTACACACGGGCCATATCTAGTTCAACTCTGCTTAGGAAACTGACAAGAACAGTAGCTCCTCTTCAGTCTGATACACTGTACTTGCTGGAAATAGACGCGAGTGCTATTTGCACTGTGTATGGCAATGGGAGCGCAATAGTGACTTTCCTTACCAGAAAACAACTCTTGCTCGTAGGACCAGAAACTGCATGTGATTCCACTCCATTTAGGACTGGGAAACAAACGCTAGCTCGCCTTACAAGAACACACTCTGCTTTTGAGGAAAGAGCACTCTTCTACTCTACTGGGTTTCCTATAGGGTCCAAACAGTGAGCTTGCTCAGAACAAAAGAACTGTGCTTCCTACACACACGGCCATATCTAGTTCAAGTCTGCTTAGGAACCTGACAAGAACAGTAGATCCTCTTCAGTCCAATACACTGTACTTGCTGGGAACAGACGCCAGTGCTCTTTGTCCTGTGTATGGCAATGGCAGCGCAATAGTGACTCTTCTTACCAGAAAACAACTCTTGCTCTTAGAACTAGAAAATGCATGTGATTCAACTCCATTTAAGACTGGGAAACAAACGCTAGCTGGTCTTACAAGAAACACACTTTGCTTTTGAGAAAAGAGCACTCTTCTACTCTACTGTGTTTCCTATAGGGCCAGAAGAGTGAGCTTGCTCAAAACAAAAGAACTGTGCTTCCTACATACGGTCCATAACTAGTTCAACTCTGCTTAGGAAACTGACAAGAACAGTAGCTCCTCTTCAGTCCGATACACTGTACTTGCTGGGAACAGACGTGAGTGCTATTTGCACTGTGTATGGCAATGGGAGCGCAATAGTGACTTTCCTTACCAGAAAACAACTCTAACTCGTAGGACCAGAAACTACATGTGATTCAAGTCCATTTAGGACTGGGGAACAAGTGCTAGCTCGCCTTACATGAAACACACTCTGCTTTTGAGAAAAGAGCACTCTTCTACTCTACTGTGTTTCCTATGGGGTCCGAACAGTGAGCTTGCTCAGAACAAAATAACTGTGCCTCCTACAGACACGTGCCATATCTAGTTCAACTCTGCTTAGGAAACAAACAAGAACAGTAGCTCCTCTTCAGTCCAATACACTGTACTTGCGGGGAACAGACGCGAGTGCTATTTGCACTGTGTATGGCAATTGGAGCACAATAGTGACTTGTCTTACGAAAAAACAACTCTTGCTCATAGGACAAAAAACTGCATGTCAGTCAACTCCATTTAGGACTGGGAAACAAAAGCTAGCTCGCTTTACAAGTAACACACTCTGCTTTTGAGAAAAGAGCACTCTTCTACTCTACTGTGTTTCCTATGTGTTCTATAAGTGAGCTTGCTCAGAACAAAAAAACTGTGCTACCTACACACAAGGCCATATCTAGTTCAAGTCTGCTTAGGAAACTGACAAAAACAGTAGATCCTCTTCAGTCCAATACACTGCACTCGCTGGGAACAGACGCCAGTGCTATTTGTCCTGTGTATGGCAATGGCAGCACAATAGTGACTCTTCTTACCAGAAAACAACCCTTGCTCATAGGACGAGAAACTGCTTGTGATTCTACTCCATTTAGGACTGGGAAACAAATGCTAGCTCGCCTTACATGAAACACACTCTGCTTTTGAGAAAAGAGCACTCTTCTACTCTACTGTGTTTCCTATAGGCTCCGAACAGTGAGCTTGCTCAGAACAAAAGAACTGTGCTTCCTACACACGGGCCATAACTAGTGCAACTCTGCTTAGGAAACTGAAAAGAACAGTAGCTCCTCTTCAGTCCAATACACTGTACTTGCTGGGAACAGACGCGAGTGCTATTTGCACTGTGTATGGCAATGGGAGCGCAATAGTGACTTTCCTTACCAGAAAACAACTCTTGCTCATAGGAACAGAAACTGCATGTGATTCAAGTCCATTTAGGACTGGGAAAGAAATGCTAGCTCGCCTTACAAGAAACACACTCTGCTTTTGAGAAAAGAGCACTCTTCTACTCTACTTTCTTTCTTATGGAGTCTGAACAGTGAGCTTGCTCAGAACAAAAGAACTGTGCTTCCTACACACACGGCCATATCTAGTTCAATTCTGCTTAGGAACCTGACAAGAACAGTAGATCCTCTTCAGTCCAATACACTGTACATGCGGGGAACAGACGCGAGTGCTATTTGCACTGTGTATGGCATTGGAGCACAATAGTGACTTGTCTTACCAGAATACAACTCTTGCTCATAGGACAAAAAAGTGCATGTGACTCAACTCCATTTAGGACTGGGAAACAAACGCTAGCTCGACTTCCAAGAAACACACTCTGCTTTTGAGAAAAGAGCACTCTTCTACTCTACTGTGTTTCCTATGTGTTCCGAACAGTGAGCTTGCTCAGAACAAAAAAACTGTGCTTCCTACACACACGGCCATATCTAGTTCAAGTCTGCTTAGGAACCTGACAAGAACAGTAGATCCTCTTCAGTCCAATACACTATACTTGCTGGGAACAGACGCCAGTGCTATTTGCCCTGTGTACGGCAATGGCAGCGCAATAGTGACTCTTCTTACCAGAAAACAACTCTTGCTCGTAGGACCAGAAACTGCATGTGATTCAACTCCATTTAGGACTGGGAAACAAACTCTAGCTCGCTTTACAAAAAACACACTCTGCTTTTGAGAAAAGAGCACTCTTCTACTCTACTGTGTTTCCTATAGGGCCAGAACAGTGAGCTTGCTCAGAAAAAAAGAACTGTACTTCCTACACACACGGGCCATATCTAGTTCAACTCTGCTTAGGAAACTGACAAGAACAGTAGCTCCTATTCAGTCCAATACACTGTACTTGCTGGGAAAAGACGCGAGTGCTATTTGCCTTGTGTAGGGCAATGGGAGCGCAATAGTGACTTTCCTTACCAGAAAAAAACTCTTGTTCGTAGGACCAGAAACTGCATGTGATTCAACTCCATTTAGGACTAGGAAACAAACGCTAGCTCGCCTTACAAAAACACGCTCTGCTTTTGAGAAAAGAGCACTCTTCTACTCTACTGTGTTTCCTATAGGGCCAGAACAGTGAGCTTGCTCAGAACATAAGAACGGTGCTTCCTACACACACGGGCCATATCTAGTTGAACTCTGCTTAGGAAACTGACAAGAACAGTAGCTCCTCTTCGGTCCGATACACTGTACTTGCTGGGAACAGAAGCGAGAGCTATTTGCACTATGTATGGCAAGGGGAGCACAATAGTGAATTTCCTTACAAGAAAACAACTCTTGATCTTAGGACCAGAAACTGCATGTGATTCCACTCCATTTAGGACTGGGAAGCAAACGCTAGCTCGCCTTACAAGAAACACACTCTGCTTTAGAGAAAAGAGCACTCTTCTACTCTACTGTGTTTACTATGGCGTCCAAACTTTGAGCTTGCTCAGAACAAAAGAACTGTGCTTCCTACACACACGGAACATATCTAGTTCAACTCTGCTTAGGAAACTGATAAGAACCGTAGCCCATCTTCAGTCCAATACACTGTACTTGCTGGGAACAGACGCATGTGCTATTTGCACTGTATATGCCAAGGGGAGCTCAATAGTGACTGTCCTTACCAGAAAACAACTATTGCTCGTAGGACTAGAAACTGCATGTGATTCCACTCCATTTAGGACTGGGAAACAAATGCTAGCTCGCCTTACAAGAAACACACTCTGCTTTAGAGAAAATAGCACTCTTCTACTCTACTGTGTTTCCTATGGGGTCCAAACAGTGAGCTTGCTCTGAACAAAAGAACTGTGCTTAATACACACACGGACCACATCTAGTTCAACTCTGCTTAGGAAACTGACAAGAACAGTAGCTCCTATTCAGTCCAATACACTGTACTTGCTGGGAAAAGACGCGAGTGCTATTTGCCTTGTGTAGGGCAATGGGAGCGCAATAGTGACTTTCTTAACAAAAAACAACTCTTGTTCGTAGGACCAGAAACTGCATGTGATTCAACTCCATTTAGAACTGGGAAACAAACTCTAGCTCGCTTGACAAGAAACACACTCTGCTTTTGAGAAAAGAGCACTCTTCTACTCTACTGTGTTTCCTATCGGCCAGAACAGTGAGCTTGCTCAGAACATAAGAACTGTGCTTCCTACACACACGGGCCATATCTAGTTCAACTCTGCTTAGGAAACTGACAAGAACAGTAGCTCCTTTTCAGTCTGATACACTGTACAAGTGGGGAACTGAAGCGAGTGATATTTGCACTGTGTATGGCAATTGGAGCACAATAGTGACTTGTCTTACCAGAAAACAACTCTTGCTCGTTGGACAAAAAACTGCATGTGACTCAACTCCATTTAGGACTGGGAAACAAACGCTAGCTCGACTTCCAAGAAACACACTCTGCTTTTGAGAAAAGAGCACTCTTCTACTCTACTGTGTTTCCTATATGTTCTGAACAGTGAGCTTGCTCAGAACAAAAAACTGTGGTTCCTACACACACGGCCATATCTTGTTCAAGTCTGATTAGGAACCTGACAAGAACAGTAGATCCTCTTCAGTCCAATACACTGTACTTGCTGGGAACAGACGCCAGTGCTATTTGTCCTGTGTATGTCAATGACAGCGCAATAGTGACTCTTCTTACCAGAAAACAACTCTTGCTCGTAGGACCAGAAACTGCATGTGATTCAACTCCATTTAGGACTGGGAAACAAACTCTAGCTCGCTTTACAAGAAACACACTCTGCTTTTCAGAAAAGAGCACTCTTCTACTCTACTGTGTTTCCTATAGGGCCAGAACAGTGAGCTTGCTCAGAAAAAAAGAACTGTGCTTCCTATACATACGGACCATATCTAGTTCAACTCTGCTTAGGAAACTGAGAAGAACAGTAGCTCCTCTTCAGTCAAATACACTGTACTTGCTGGGAACAGACGGGAGGGCTATTTGCACTGTGTATGGCAATGGGAGCACAATAGTGACTTTCCTTACCAGAAAACAACTCTTGCTCTTAGGACAAGAAACTGCATGTGATTCCACTTCATTTAGGACTGGGAAACAAATGCTAGCTCGCCTAACATAAACAAACTCTGCTTTAGAGAAAAGAGCACTCTTCTACTCTACTGTGTTTCCTACAAGGCCAGAACAGTGAGCTTGCTCAGAACAAAAGAACTGTGCTTCCTACACACACGGACCATATCTAGTTCAACTCTGCTTAGGAAACTGACAAGAACAGTAGCTCCTATTCAGTCCAATACACTGTACTTTCTGGGAAAAGACGCGAGTGCTATTTGCCTTGTGTAGGGCAATGGGAGCGCAATAGTGACTTTCCTTACCAGAAAACAACTCTTGCTCGTAGGACCAGAAACTGCATGTGATTCAACTCCATTTAGGAGTAGGAAACAAACGCTAGCTCGCCTTACAAAAACACAGTCTGCTTTTGAGAAAAGAGCACTCTTCTACTCTACTGTGTTTTCTATGGTGTCCGAACATTGAGCTTGCTCAGAACAAAAGAACTGTGCTTCCTACACATATGCCCATATCTAGTTCAATTCTGCTTAGGAACCTGACAAGAACAGTAGATCCTCTTCAGTCCAATACACTGTACGTGCTGGGAACAGACACCAGTGCTATTTGTCCTGTGTATGGCAATGGCAGCACAATAGTGACTCTTCTTACCAGAAAACAACTCTTGCTCGTAGGACCAGAAACTGCATGTGATTCAACTCCATTTAGGACTGGGAAACAAAAGCTAGCTCACCTTACAGAAACACACTCTGCTTTAGAGAAAAGAGCACTCTTCTACTCTACTGTGTTTCCTATAGGGCCAGAACTGTGAGAATGCTCAGAACAAAGAACTGTGCTTCCTACACACAAGCCATATCTAGTTCAACTCTGCTTAGGAAACTGACAAGAACTGTAGCTCCTCTTCAGTCCGATACACTGTACTTCCTGGGAACAGACGCGAGTGATATTTGCACTGTGTATGGCAATGGGAGCGCAATAGTGACTTTCCTTTCCAGAAAACAACTCTTGCTCGTAGGACCAGAAACTGCATGTGATTCAACTCCACTTAGGACTGGGAAACAAATGCTAGCTCACCTTACATGAAACACACTCTGCTTTTGAGAAAAGAGCACTCTTCTACTCTACTGTGTTTCCTATGGTGTCCGAACAGTGAGCTTGCTCAGAACAAAAGAACTGTGCTTCCTATACACACGGGCCATATCTAGTTCAACTCTGCTTAAGAAACTGACAAGAACACTAGCTCCTCTTTAGTCCAATACACTGTACTTGCTGGAAATAGACGCGAGTGCTATTTGCACTGTGTATGGCAATGGGAGCGCAATAGTGACTTTCCTTACCAGAAAACAACTCTTGCTTGTAGGACCAGAAACTGCATGTGACTCAACTCCATTTAGGACTGGGAAACAAACGCTAGCTCGACTTCCAAGAAACACACTCTGGTTTAGAGAAAAGAGCACTCTTCTACTCTACTGTGTTTCCTATAGGGCCAGAACAGTGAGCTTACTCAGAACAAAAGAACTGTGCTTTCAACACAGGGCCATAAGTAGTTCAACTCTGCTTAGGAAACTGACAAATCAGTAGCTCCTCTTCCGTCCAATACACTGTACTTGCTGGGAACAGACGGGAGGGCTATTTGCACTGTGGATGGCAATGGGAGCAAAATAGTGACTTTCCTTAACAGAAAACAGCTCTTGCTCGTAGGACCAGAAACTGCATGTGATTCAACTCCATTTAGGACTGGGAAACAAATGCTAGCTCGCCTTACATGAAACACACTCTGCTTTTGATTAAAGAACACTCTTCTACTCTACTGTGTTTCCTATGATTTCCGAACAGTGAGCTTGCTCAGAACAAAAGAACTGTGCTTCCTACACACACAGGCCATATCTAGTTCAACTCTGCTTAGGAAACTGACAAGAACAGTAGCTCCTCTTCAGTCCAATACACTGTACTTGCTGGCAACAGGCGCATGTGCTATTTGCACTGTGTATGGCAATGGGAGCGCAATAGTGACTTTCCTTACCAGAAACCAACTCTTGCTCATTGGACTAGAAACTGCATGTGATTCCACTCCATTTAGGACTGGGAAACAAATGCTAGCTCGCCTTACATAAAACACACTCTGCTTTTGATTAAAGAGCACTCTTCTACTCTACTGTGTTTCATATGGGGTCCAAACAGTGAGCTTGCTCAGGACAAAGAACTGTGCTTAATACACACAAGGACCACATCTAGTTCAACTCTGCTTAGGAAACTGACAAGAACAATAGCTCCTATTCAGTCCAATACACTGTACTTGCTGGGAAAAGACGCGAGTGCTCTTTGTCTTGTGTAGGGCAATGGGAGCGCAGTAGTGACTTTCCTTACCCGAAAACAACTCTTGTTCTTAGGACCAGAAACTGCATGTGATTCAACTCCATTTAGGACTCGGAAACAAACTCTAGCTCGCTTTACAAGAAACACACTCTGCTTTTGAGAAAAGAGCACTCTTCTACTCTACTGTGTTTCCTATAGGGCCAGAACAGTGAGCTTGCTCAGAACATAAGAACTGTGCTTCCTACACACACGGGCCATATCTAGTTCAACTCTGCTTAGGAAACTGACAAGAACAGTAGCTCCTCTTCAGTCCGACACACTGTACTTGTGGAGAACAGAAGCGAGTGATATTTGCACTGTGTATGGCAATTGGAGCACAATAGTGACTTGTCTTACCAGAAAACAACTCTTGCTCGTTGGACAAAAAACTGCATGTGACTCAACTCCATTTAGGACTGGGAAACAAATGCTAGCTCAACTTCCAAGAAACACACTCTGCTTTTGAGAAAAGAGCACTCTTCTACTCTACTGTGTTTCCTATGTGTTCCGAACAGTGAGCTTGCTCAGAACAAAAAAACTGTGCTTCCTACACACACGGCCATATCTAGTTCAAGTCTGCTTAGGAACCTGACAAGAACAGTAGATCCTCTTCAGTCCAATACACTGTAATTCCTGGGAACAGACGCCAGTGCTATTTGTCCTGTGTATGGCAATGGCAGAGCAATAGTGACTCTTCTTACCAGAAAACAACTCTTGCTCGTAGGACCAGAAACTGCATGTGATTCATCTCCATTTAGGACTGGGAAACATACTCAAGCTCGCTTTACAAGAAACACACTCTGCTTTAGAGAAAAGAGCACTCTTCTACTCTACTGTATTTCCTATAGGGCCAGAACAGTGACCTTGCTCAGAACAAAAGAACTGTGCTTCCTACACAGGGCCATAACAAGTTCAACTCTGCTTAGGAAACTGACAAGAACAGTAGCTCCTCTTCCGTACAATACTCTGTACTTGCTGGGAACAGACAAGATGCTATTTGCACTGTGTATGGCAATGGGAGCGCAATAGTGACTGTTCTTACCAGAAAACAACTCTTGCTCATAGGACCAGAAACTGCATGTAATTCAACTCCATTTTAGACTGGGAAACAAACGCTAGCTCGCCTTATAAGAAACACACTCTGCTGTTGAGAAAAGAGCCCTCTTCTACTCTAGTGTTTTTCCTATGGTGTCCAGACAGTGAGCTTGCTCATAACAAAAGAACTGTGCTTCCTACACACGGGCCATATCTAGTTCAACTCTGCTTAGGAAACTGACAAGAACAGTAGCTCCTCTTCGGTCCAATACACTGTACTTGCTGGGAACAGACGCGAGTGCTATTTGCACTGTGTATTGGAATGTAGCACAGAAGTTACTCTTCTACCAGAAAACAACTCTTCCTCGTAGGACCAGAAACTGCATGTGATTCAACTCCATTTAGGACTGGGAAACAAACACTCGCTCGCCTTACAATAAACACACACTGCTTTTGAGAAATGAGCATTCATCTACTCTACTGTGTTTCCTATAAGGCCAGAAAAGTGAGCCTGCTCAGAAAAAAAGAACTGTACCTGCTACACACGGGCCATATCTAGTTCAACTCTGTTTAGGAAACTGACAAGAACAGTAGATCCTTTTCAGTCCAATACACTGTACAAGCTGGGATCAGACGCCAGTGATATTTGCCCTGTGTATGACAATGGGAGCACAATAGTGACTATTCTTACCAGAAAACAACTCTTGCTCGTAGGACCAGAAACTGCATGTGATTCAACTTCATTTAGGACTGGGAAACAAACACTAGCTTGCCTTACAAGAAACACACTCTGCTTTTGAAAAAAGAGCCCCCTTCTACTCTACTGTGTTTCTATGGGTTCCAAACAGTGAGCTTGCTCAGAAAAAAAGAACTGTGCTTCCTACACACACGCGCCATATCTAGTTCAACTCTGCTTAGGAACCTGACAAGAACAGTAGCTCCTCTTCAGTCCAATACTCTGTACTTGCTGGGAACAGACGCGAGTGCTATTTGCAATATGTATGGCAATGGGAGCGCAATAGTGACTCTTCTTACCAGAAAACAACTCTTGCTCGTAGGACAAGAAACCGCATGTGAATCAACTCCATTTAGGACTGGGAAACAAACTCTAGCTCGCCTTAGAAGAAACACACTCTGCTTTTGAGAAAAGAGCACTCTTCTAATCTACTGTGTTTCCTAAAGTGCCAGAACAGTGAGCTTGCTCAGAGCAAAACATCTATGCTTCCTACACACACGAGCCATATCTAGTTCAACCCTCCTTTGGAAACTGACAAGAACAGTTGCTCCTCTTCAGACCAATTCTCTGTTCTTGCTGGGAACAGACACGAGTGCTCTTTGCACTGTGTATGGCAATGGAAGCACAATAGTGACTCTTCTTACCAGAAAACAACTCTTGATCTTAGGCAGAAACTGCAAGTGATTCAACTCCATTTTAGACTGGGAAACAAACGCTAGCTCGCCTTACAAGAAACACACTCTGCTTTTGAGAAAAGAGCACTCTTCTACTCTACTGTGTTTCCTATGGGGTCCGAACAGTGAGCTTGCTCAGAACAAAAGAACTGTGCTTCCTACATACACGGGCCATATCTAGTTCAATTCTGCTTAAGAAACTGACAAGAACAATAGATCCTCTTCAGTCCAATACACTGTACATGCTGGGAACAGACGTCAATGCTATTTGCCCTGTGTATGACAATGGGAGCGCAAAAGTGACTCTTCCTACCAGAAAACAACTCTTGCTCGTAGGACCAGAAACTGCATGTGATTCAACTCCATTTAATACTGGGAAAAAAACACTATCTGGCCTTACAAAGAACACCCTCTGATTTTGAGAAATGAGCATTCTTCTACTCTACTGTGTTTCCTATAGGGCCAGAACAGTGAGTTTGCTCAGAACAAAAGAACTGTGCTTCTTACACACACGGGCCATATCTAATTCAACTCTGCTTAGGAAACTGACAAGAACAGTAGCTCCTCTTCAGTCCAATTCACTGTTCTTTCTGGAAACAAACGAGAGTGCTATTTGCACTGTGTATGGCAATGGGAGCACAATAGTGACTCTTCTTACCAGAAAACAACACTTGCTCGTAGGACACGAAATCTCATGTGATTCAACTTTATTTAGGACAGGGAAACAAACGCTAGCTCGCCTTACAAGAAACACACTCTGCTTTTGAGAAAAGAGCATTCTTCTACTCTACTGTGTTTCCTATGGTGTCTGAACAGTGAGCTTGCACATAACAAAAGATCTGTGCTTCCTACACACGGGCCATATCTAGTTCAACTCTGCTTAGGAAACTGACAAGAACAGTAGCTCGTCTTCAGTCCGATTCACTGTTCTTGCTTGGAACAAAGGCGAGTGCTATTTGTACTGTGTATGGCAATGGGAGCGCAATAGAGACTCTTCTCACCAGAAAACAACTCTTGCTACTAGGACCAGAAACTGCATGTGATTCAACTCCATTTAGGACTGGGAAAAAAACACTAGCTGGCCTTACAAGAAACACACTCTGATTTTGAGAAATGAGCATTCTTCTACTCTACTGTGTTTCCTATAGGGCCAGAACAGTGAGTTTGCTCAGAACAAAGAACTGTGCTTTCTACACACACGGGCCATATCTAGTTCAACTCTGCTTAGGAAACTGACAAGAACAGTAGCTCCTCTTCAGTCCAATTCACTGTTCTTTCTGGGAACAGACGCGAGTGCTATTTGTACTGTGTATGGCAATGGGAGCACAATAGTGAATCTTTTTACCAGTAAACAACTCTTGCTCATAGGACCAGAAATCTCATGTGATTCAACTCCATTTAGGACTGGGAAACAAATGCTAGCTCGCCTTACAAGAAACACACTCTGCTTTTGAGAAAAGAGCACTCTTCTACTCTACTGTGTTTCCTATGCGGTCCGAGCAGTGAGCTTGCTCAGAACAAAAGAACTGTGCTTCCTACATACACGGGCCATATCTAGTTCAATTCTGCTTAAGAAACTGACAAGAACAGTAGATCCTCTTCAGTCCAATACACTGTACATGCTGGGAACAGACGTCAGTGCTATTTGCCCTGTGTATGACAATGGGAGCGCAATAGTGACTCTTCTTACCAGAAAACAACTCTTGCTCATAGGACCAGAAACTGCATGTGATTCAACTCCATTTAGGACTGGGAAACAAACGCTAGCTCGCCTTACAAGAAACACACTCTGCTTTTGAGAAAAGAGCACTCTTCTACTCTACTGTGTTTCCTATAGGGCCAGAACAGTGAGCTTGCTCAGAACAAAAGAACTGTGCTTCCTACACACATGGGCCATATCTAGTCCAACTCTGCTTAGGAACCTAACAAGAACAGTAGCTCCTCTTCAGTCCAATACACTGTACTTGCTGGGAACAGACGCGAGTGCTATTTGTACTATGTATGGCAATTGGAGCGCAATAGTGACTCTTCGTACCAGAAAACAACTCTTGCTCGTTGGACCAGAAACTGCATGTGATTCAACTCCATTTAGGACTGGGAAAAAAACACTAGCTCACCTTACAAGAAACACACTCTGCTGTTGAGAAATGAGCACTCTTCTACACTAATGTGTTTCCTATGGTGTCCAAACAGTGAGCATGCTTAGAACAAAAGAAATGTGCCTCCTACACACCCGGGCCATATCTAGTTCAAATCTGCTTAGAAAACTGACAAGAACAGTAGCTCGTCTTCAGTCCAATTCACTGTTCTTGCTGGGAACAAACGCGAGTGCTCTTTGTACTGTGTATGGCAATGGGAGCGCAATAGTGACTCTTCTTACTAGAAAACAACTCTTGATTGTAGGACTAGAAACTGCATGTGACTCAACTCCATTTAGGACTGGGAAACAAACGCTAGCTCGCCTTACAAGAAACACACTCTGCTTTTGAGAAAAGAGCACTCTTCTACTCTACTGTGTTACCTATTTTGTCTGAACAGTGAGCTTGCACATAACAAAAGAACTGTGCTTCCTACACACGGGCCATATCTAGTTCAACTCTGCTTAGGAAACTGACAAGAACAGTAGCTCCTCTTCAGTCCAATACACTGTACTTGCTGGGAACAGACACAAGTGCTATTTGTACTGTGTATGGCAATGGGAGCACAGAAGTGACTCTTCTACCAGAAAACAACTCTTCCTCGTAGGACCAGAAGATGCATGTGATTCAACTGCATTTAGACTGGGAAACAAAAGCTAGCTCGCCTTACAAGAAACACACTCTGCTCTTGAGAAAAGAGCACTCTTCTACTCTACTGTGTTTCCTAAGGGGTCCGAACAGTGACCTTGCTCAGAAAAAAGGAACTGTGATTCTTACAGACACGGGCCATATCTAGTTCAACTCTGCTTAGGAACCTGACAAGAACAGTAGCTCCTCTTAAGTCCAATACACTGTACTTGCTGGGAGCGGAAGTGAGTGCTTTTGCACTGTGTATGGCAATGGAAGCACCATAGTGACTCTTCTTACCAGAAAACAACTCTTGTTCATAGGACCAGAAACTGCATGGGATTCAACTCTATTTCTGACTGGGAAACAAACACTAGCTCGCCTTACAAGAAACACACTCTGCTTTTGAGAAAAGAGCACTCTTCTACTCTACTGTGTTTCCTATTGAGCCAGAACAGTGAGCTTGCTCAGAACAAAAGAACTGTGCTTCCTACACCCACGGGCCATATCTCGTTCAACTCTGCTTAGGAAACTGACAAGAACAGTAGCTCCTCTTCAGTCCAATACACTGTACTTGCTGGGAACAGACGCCAGTGCTATTTGCACTGTGTATGGCAATGGGAGCGCAATAGTGACACTTCTTACCAGAAAACAACTCTTGCTCGTAGGACCAGAAACTGCATGGGATTCAACTCCATGCAGGACTGGGAAACAAACACTAGCTCACCTTATAAGAAACACAAACTGCTTTTGACAAAAGAGCACTCTTCTACTCTACTGTGTTTCCTACGATTCCGAACAGTGAGCTTGATCAGAGCAAAAGAGCTGTACTTCCTACACACACGTGCCATATCAAGTTCAACTCTGCTTAGGAAACTGACAAGAACAGTAGCTCCTCTTCAGTCCAATACACTGTACTTGCTGGGAACAGACCCGAGTGCTATTTGTGCTGTGTATGGCAATGGGAGCGCAATAGTGACTCTTCTTACTAGAAAACAACTCTTGATCATAGGACTATAAACTGCATGTGATTCAACTCCATTTAGGACTGGGAAACAAATGGTAGCTCGCCTTACAAGAAACACAGTATGCTTTTGTGAAAAGAGCACTCTTCTACTCTAGTGTGTTTCCTACGGTGTCAGAACAGTGAGCTTGCCCAGAACAAAAGAACTGTGCTTCCTACACACACGAGCCATATCTAGTTCAACTCTGCTTAGGATACTGACAAGAACAGTAGCTTCTCTTCAGTCCAATTCACTGTTCTTGCTGGGAACTGACGCGAGTGCTATTTGCACTGTGTATGGCAATGAGAGCGCAATAGTGACTCTTCTTACCAGAAAACCACTCTTGTTCGTAGGACCAGAAATGCATGGGATTCAACTCTATTTAAGACTGGGAAACAATCGCTATCTCGCCTTACAAGAAACACACTCTGCTTTTGAGAAAGAGCACTCTTCTACTCTACTGTGTTTCCTATAGAGCCAGAACAGTGAGTTTGCTCAGAACAAAAAAACTGTGCTTCCTACATACACGGGTCATATCTAGTTCAACTCTGGTTAGGAAACTGAAAAGAACAGTAGCTTGTCTTCAGTCCAATTCACTGTACTTGCTGGGAACAGACGCCAGTGCTATTTGCACTGTGTATGGCAATGGGAGCACAAAAGTGACTCTTCTACCAGAAAACAACTCTTCCTGGAAGGACCAGGAACTGCATGTGATTCAACTCCATTTAGGACTGGGAAACAAACAAGCTCACCTTACAAGAAACACACTCTGCTTTTGAGAAATGAGCATTCTTCTACTCTACTGTGTTTCCATTGCGGCCAGAACAGTGAGCTTGCTCAGAACTAAAGAACTGTGCTTCCTACAAACACGGGCCATATCTAGTTCAACTCTGCTTAGGAAACTGACAAGAACAGTAGCTCCTCTTCAGTCCAATTCACTGTACTTGCTGGGAACAGACGCCAGTGCTATTTGCACTGTGTATGGCAATGGGAGCGCAATAGTGACTCTTCTACCAGAAAACAAGTCTTCCTCGAAGGACCAGAAACTGCATGGGATTCAGCTCCATTTAGGACTGGGAAACAAACACTAGCTCGCCTTACAAGAAACACACTCTGCTTTTGAGAAATGAGCATTCTTCTACTCTACTGTGTTTCCATTGTGGCCAGAACAGTGAGCTTGCTCAGAACTAAAGAACTGTGCTTCCTACAAACACGGGCCATATCTAGTTCAACTCTGCTTAGGAAACTGACAAGAACAGTAGCTCCTCTTCAGTCCAATACACTGTACTTGCTGGGAACAGACGCGAGTGCTATTTGCACTGTGTATGGCAATGGGAGCGCAATAGTGACTCTTCTACCAGAAAACAACTCTTCCTCGAAGGACCTGAAACTGCATGTGATTCAACTCCATTTAGGACTGGGAAACAAACACTAGCTCGCCTTACAAGAAACACACTCTGCTTTTGAGAAATGAGCATTCTTCTACTCTACTGTGTTTCTTATAGGGCCAGAAAAGTGAGCTTGCTCAGAACAAATGAACTGTGCTTCCTACACACACGGGCCATATCTAGTTCAACTCTGCTTAGGAAACTGACAAGAACAGTAGCTCCTCTTCAGTCCAATACACTGTACTTGCTAGGAACAGACACCAGTGCTATTTGTCCATTGTATGAAAATGGGAGCGCAATAGTGACTCTACTTACCAGAAAAAAACTCTTGCTCGTAGGACCAGAAACTGCATGTGATTCAACTCCATTTAGGACTGGGAAACAAACGCTAGCTCGCCTTACAAGAAACACACTCTGCTTTTGAGAAAAGAGCACTCTTCTACTCTACTGTGTTTCCTATGCGGTCCGAGCAGTGAGCTTGCTCAGAACAAAAGAACTGTGCTTCCTACATACACGGGCCATATCTAGTTCAACTCTGCTTAAGAAACTGACAAGAACAGTAGATCCTCTTCAGTCCAATACACTGTACATGCTGGGAACAGACATCAGTGCTATTTGCCCTGTGTATGACAATGGGAGCGCAATAGTGACTCTTCTTACCAGAAAACAACTCTTGCTCATAGGACCAGAAACTGCATGTGATTCAACTCCATTTAGGACTGGGAAACAAACGCTAGCTCGCCTTACAAGAAACACACTCTGCTTTTGAGAAAAGAGCACTCTTCTACTCTACTGTGTTTCCTATAGGGCCAGAACAGTGAGCTTGCTCAGAACAAAAGAACTGTGCTTCCTACACACATGGGCCATATCTAGTTCAACTCTGCTTAGGAACCTAACAAGAACAGTAGCTCCTCTTCAGTCCAATACACTGTACTTGCTGGGAACAGACGCGAGTGCTATTTGTACTATGTATGGCAATTGGAGCGCAATAGTGACTCTTCGTACCAGAAAACAACTCTTGCTCGTTGGACCAGAAACTGCATGTGATTCAACTCCATTTAGGACTGGGAAAAAAACACTAGCTCGCCTTACAAGAAACACACTCTGCTGTTGAGAAAAGAGCACTCTTCTACACTAATGTGTTTCCTATGGTGTCCAAACAGTGAGCATGCTTAGAACAAAAGAAATGTGCCTCCTACACACCCGGGCCATATCTAGTTCAAATCTGCTTAGAAAACTGACAAGAACAGTAGCTCGTCTTCAGTCCAATTCACTGTTCTTGCTGGGAACAAACGCGAGTGCTCTTTGTACTGTGTATGGCAATGGGAGCGCAATAGTGACTCTTCTTACTAGAAAACATCTCTTGATTGTAGGACTAGAAACTGCATGTGACTCAACTCCATTTAGGACTGGGAAACAAACGCTAGCTCGCCTTACAAGAAACACACTCTGCTTTTGAGAAAAGAGCACTCTTCTACTCTACTGTGTTACCTATTTTGTCTGAACAGTGAGCTTGCACATAACAAAAGAACTGTGCTTCCTACACACGGGCCATATCTAGTTCAGCTCTGCTTAGGAAACTGACAAGAACAGTAGCTCCTCTTCATTCCAAAACACTGTACTTGCTGGGAACAGACGCAAGTGCTATTTGTACTGTGTATGGCAATGGGAGCACAGAAGTGACTCTTCTACCAGAAAACAACTATTCCTCGTAGTTCCAGAACATGCATGTGATTCAACTGCATTTAGACTGGGAAACAAAAGCTAGCTCGCCTTACAAGAAACACACTCTGCTCTTGAGAAAAGAGCACTCTTCTACACTACTGTGTTTCCTAAGGGGTCCGAACAGTGACCTTGCTCAGAAAAAAGGAACTGTGATTCTTACAGACACGGGCCATATGTAGTTCAACTCTGCTTAGGAACCTGACAAGAACAGTAGCTCCTCTTAAGTCCAATACACTGTACTTGCTGGGAGCGGAAGTGAGTGCTTTTGCACTGTGTATGGCAATGGGAGCACCATAGTGACTCTTCTTACCAGAAAACAACTCTTGTTCATAGGACCAGAAACTGCATGGGATTCAACTCTATTTCTGACTGGGAAACAAACACTAGCTCGCCTTACAAGAAACACACTCTGCTTTTGAGAAAAGAGCACTCTTCTACTCTACTGTGTTTCCTATTGAGCCAGAACAGTGAGCTTGCTCAGAACAAAAGAACTGTGCTTCCTACACCCACGGGCCATATCTCATTCAACTCTGCTTAGGAAACTGACAAGAACAGTAGCTCCTCTTCAGTCCAATACACTGTACTTCCTGGGAACAGACGCCAGTGCTATTTGCACTGTGTATGGCAATGGGAGCACAATAGTGACTCTTCTTACCAGAAAACAAATCTTGCTCGTAGGACCAGAAACTGCATGGGTTTCAACTCCATGCAGGACTGGGAAACAAACACTAGCTCACCTTATAAGAAACACAAACTGCTTTTGACAAAAGAGCACTCTTCTACTCTACTGTGTTTCCTACGATTCCGAACAGTGAGCTTGATCAGAGCAAAAGAGCTGTACTTCCTACACACACGTGCCATATCAAGTTCAACTCTGCTTAGGAAACTGACAAGAACAGTAGCTCCTCTTCAGTCCAATACACTGTACTTGCTGGGAACAGACCCGAGTGCTATTTGTGCTGTGTATGGCAATGGGAGCGCAATAGTGACTCTTCTTACTAGAAAACAACTCTTGATTATAGGACTATAAACTGCATGTGATTCAACTCCATTTAGGACTGGGAAACAAATGGTAGCTCGCCTTACAAGAAACACAGTATGCTTTTGTGAAAAGAGCACTCTTCTACTCTAGTGTGTTTCCTACGGTGTCAGAACAGTGAGCTTGCCCAGAACAAAAGAACTGTGCTTCCTACACACACGAGCCATATCTAGTTCAACTCTGCTTAGGATACTGACAAGAACAGTAGCTTCTCTTCAGTCCAATTCACTGTTCTTGCTGGGAACTGACGTGAGTGCTATTTGCACTGTGTATGGCAATGAGAGCGCAATAGTGACTCTTCTTACCAGAAAACCACTCTTGTTCGTAGGACCAGAAATGCATGGGATTCAACTCTATTTAAGACTGGGAAACAATCGCTATCTCGCCTTACAAGAAACACACTCTGCTTTTGAGAAAGAGCACTCTTCTACTCTACTGTGTTTCCTATAGAGCCAGAACAGTGAGTTTGCTCAGAACAAAAAAACTGTGCTTCCTACATACACGGGTCATATCTAGTTCAACTCTGGTTAGGAAACTGAAAAGAACAGTAGCTTGTCTTCAGTCCAATTCACTGTACTTGCTGGGAACAGACGCCAGTGCTATTTGCACTGTGTATGGCAATGGGAGCGCAAAAGTGACTCTTCTACCAGAAAACAACTCTTCCTCGAAGGACCAGGAACTGCACGTGATTCAACTCCATTTAGGACTGGGAAACAAACACTAGCTCACCTTACAAGAAACACACTCTGCTTTTGAGAAATGAGCATTCTTCTACTCTACTGTGTTTCCATTGCGGCCAGAACAGTGAGCTTGCTCAGAACTAAAGATCTGTGCTTCCTACAAACACGGGCCATATCTAGTTCAACTCTGCTTAGGAAACTGACAAGAACAGTAGCTCCTCTTCAGTCCAATTCACTGTACTTGCTGGGAACAGACGCCAGTGCTATTTGCACTGTGTATGGCAATGGGAGCGCAATAGTGACTCTTCTACCAGAAAACAACTCTTCCTCGAAGGACCAGAAACTGCATGGGATTCAGCTCCATTTAGGACTGGGAAACAAACACTAGCTCGCCTTACTAGAAACACACTCTGCTTTTGAGAAATGAGCATTCTTCTACTCTACTGTGTTTCCATTGTGGCCAGAACAGTGAGCTTGCTCAGAACTAAAGAACTGTGCTTCCTACAAACACGGGCCATATCTAGTTCAACTCTGCTTAGGAAACTGACAAGAACAGTAGCTCCTCTTCAGTCCAATACACTGTACTTGCTGGGAACAGACGCGAGTGCTATTTGCACTGTGTATGGCAATGGGAGCACAATAGTGACTCTTCTACCAGAAAACAACTCTTCCTCGAAGGACCAGAAACTGCATGTGATTCAACTCCATTTAGGACTGGGAAACAAACACTAGCTCGACTTACAAGAAACACACTCTGCTTTTGAGAAATGAGCATTCTTCTACTCTACTGTGTTTCTTATAGGGCCAGAAAAGTGAGCTTGCTCAGAACAAATGAACTGTGCTTCCTACACACACGGGCCATATCTAGTTCAACTCTGCTTAGGAAACTGACAAGAACAGTAGCTCCTCTTCAGTCCAATACACTGTACTTGCTAGGAACAGACACCAGTGCTATTTGTCCATTGTATGAAAATGGGAGCGCAATAGTGACTCTACTTACCAGAAAAAAACTCTTGCTCGTAGGACCAGAAACTGCATGTGATTCAACTCCATTTAGGACTGGGAAACAAACGCTAGCTCGCCTTAGAAGAAAAACACTCTACTTTTGAGAAATGAGCATTCTTCTACTCTACTGTGTTTCCTATAGGGCCAGAACAGTGAGCTTGCTCAGAACAAAAGAACTGTGCTTCCTACACACACGCGCCATATCTAGTTCAACTCTGCTTAGGATACTGACAAGAACAGTAGCTCCACTTCAGTCCAATTCACTGTTCTTGCTGGAAACAGACGCGAGTGCTATTTGCACTGTGTATGGCAATGGAAGCACAATAGTGACTCTTATTACCAGAAAACAACTCTTGCTCATAGGACCAGAAACTGCATATGATTCAACTCCATTTAGGACTGGGAAATAATCGCTAGCTCGCCTTACAGGAAACACACTCTGCTTTTGAGAAAAGAGCACTCTTCTAATCTACGGTGTTTCCTATGGTGTCCGAACACTGACCTTACTCAGAACAAAAGAACTGTGATTCCTACACCCATGGGCCATATCTAGTTCAACTCTGCTTAGGAAACTGACAAGAACAGTAGCTCCTCTTCAGTCCAATACACTGTACTTGCTGGGAACAGACGCGAGAGCTATTGGTACTGTGTATGGAAATGGGAGCACAATAGAGACTCTTCTTACCAGAAAACAACTCTTGCTCATAGGACCAGAAACTGCATGTGATTCATCTCCATTTAGGCCTGGGAAACAAATGCTAGCTCGCCCTACAAGAAACACAATCTACTTTTGAGAAATGAACATTCATCTACTCTACTGTGTTTCCTAAAGGGCCAGAACAGTGAGCTTGCTCAGAACAAAAGAACTGTGCTTCCTACACACGGGCCATATCTAGTTCAACTCTGCTTAGGAAACTGACAAGAACAGTAGCTCCTCTTCAGTCCAATACACTGTACTTGCTAGGAGCAGACGCGAGTGCTATTTGCACTGTGTATGGCAATGAGAGCGCAATAGTGACTCTTCTAACCAGAAAACAACTCTTCTCTGTAGGACCAGAAACTGCATGTGATTCAACTTCATTTCTCACTGGGAAACAAACAATAGCTAGCCTTACAAGAAACACACTCTGCTTTTGAGAAAAGAGCACTCTTCTACTCTACTGTGTTTCCTATAGGTTCAGAACAGTGAACTTGCTCAGAACAAATGAACTGTGCTTCCTACACACACGGGCCATATCTAGTTCAACTCTGCATAGGAAACTGACAAGAACAGTAGCTCCTTTTCTGTCTAATAAAATGTATTTGCTGGGAGCAGACGTGAGAGCTATTTGCACTGTGTATGACAAAGGGAGCTCAATAGTGACTCTTGCCACCAGAAAACAACTCTTCTCTGTAGGACCAGAAACTGCATGTGATTCAACTCCATTTAGGACTGGGAAACAAACCATAGCTCGCCTTAGAAGAAATACACTCTGCTTTTGAGAAAAGAGCACTCTTCTACTCTACTGTGTTTCCTATAGGGCCAGAACAGTGAGCTTGCTCAAAACAAAAGAACTGTGCTTCCTATACACACGGGCCATATCTAGTTCAACTCTGCTTAGGAAACTGACAAGAACAGTAGATCCTCTTCAGTCTAACACACTGTACATGCTGGGAACAGATGCCAGTGCTATTTGCCCTGTGTATGGCAATGGGAGCGCAATAGTGACTCTTCTTACCAGAAAACAACTCTTGCTCGTAGGACCAGAAACTGCATGGGATTCAACTCCATTTAGGACTGGGAAACAAACGCTAGCTTGCCTTACAAGAACACACTCTGCTTTTGAGAAAAGAGCACTCTTCTACTCTACTGTGTTTCCTATGTGCTCGGAACCGTGAGCTTGCTCAGAAAAAAAGAACTGTGCTTCCTACACTCACGGGTCATATCTAGTTCCACTCTGCTTAGAAAAATGACAAGAACAGTATATCCTCTTCTTTCCAATACACTGTACTTGCTGGGAACATACGCGAGTGCTATTTGCACTGTGTGTGGCTAACGGAGCGCAATAGTGACTTTCCTTACCAGAAAACAACTCTTGCTCCTAAAACCAGAAACTGCATGTGATTCAACTCCATTTAAAACTGGGAAACAAACGCTAGCTTCCTTTACAAGAAACACACTCTGCTTTTGAGAAAAGAGCACTCTTCTACTCTACAGTGGTTCCTATAGGGTCAGAACAGTGAGCTTGCTCAGAACAAAAGAACTGTGTTTACTACACAAACGGGCCACATCTAGCTCAACTCTGCTAAGGAAACTGACAAGAACAGTAGCTCCTCTTCAGTCCAATACACTGTACTTGCTGGGAGCAGACGCGAGTGCTATTTGCACTGTGTATGGCAATGGGAGCGCAATAGTGACTCTTCTTACCAGAAAACAACTCTTGCTCGTAGGACCAGAAACTGCGTGTGATTCAACTCTGTTTCTGACTGGGAAACAAACACTAGCTAGCCTTACAAGAAACACACTCTGCTTTTGAGAAAGGAGCACTCGCCTACTCTACTGTGTTTCCTATGGGGTCCGAACAGTGAGTTGCTCAGAACAAAAGAACTATGCTTCCTACACACATGGGCCATATCTAGTTCAACTCTGCTTCGGAAACTGACAAGAACAGTAGATCCTCTTCAGTCCAATAAACTGTACTTGCTGGGAGCAGACGCGAGTGCTATTTGCCCTGTGTATGGCAATGGGAGCACCATAGTGACTTTCCTTACCAGAAAACAACTCTTGCTCGTAGTACCAGAAACTGCATATGATTCAATTCCATTTAGGACTGGGAAACAAACGCTAGCTCGCCTTACAAGAAACACACTCTGCTTTTGAGAAAAGAGCACTCTTCTGCTCTACTGTGTTTTCTAAAGGGCCAGAACAGTGAGCTTGCTCAGAACAAAAGAACTGTGCTTCCTACACACACTGGCCATATCTAGTTCAACTCTGCTTAGGAAACTGACAAGAACAGTAGCTCCTCTACTGTACAATACACTGTACTTGCTTGGAACAGATGCGAGTGCTGTTTGCACTGTGTATGGAAATGGGAGCGCAATAGTGACTCTTTTTACCAGAAAACAACTCTTGCTCGTAGGACCAGAAACTGCATGTGATTCAACTCCATTTAGGACTGGGAAAAAAACGCTAGCTCACCTTACAAGAAACACACTCTGCTTTTGAGAAAAGAGCACTCTTCTACTCTACTGTGTTTCCTATAGGGCCAGAACAGTGAACTTGCTCAGAACAAAAGAACTGTGCTTCCTATACACACGGGCCATATCTAGTTCAACTCTGCTTAGGAAACTGACAAGAACAGTAGATCCTCTTCAGTCTAACACACTGTACATGCTGGGAACAGATGCCAGTGCTATTTGCCCTGTGTATGGCAATGGGAGCGCAATAGTGACTCTCTTACCAGAAAACAACTCTTGCTCGTAGGACCAGAAACTGCATGGGATTCAACTCCATTTAGGACTGGCAAACAAACGCTAGCTCACCTTACAAGAAACACCCTCTGCTTTTGAGGAAAGAGCACTCTTCTACTCTACTGTGTTTCCTATAGGGCCAGAAGAGTGAGCTTACTCAGAACAAAAGAACTGTGGTTCCTACACAAACGGGCCATATCTAGTTCAACTCTGCTTAGGAAACTGACAAGAACAGTAGCTCCTCTACTGTACAATACACTGTACTTGCTGGGAACAGACGCGAGTGCTATTTGCACTGTGTATGGAAATGGGAGCACAATAGTGACTCTTTTTACCAGAAAACAACTCTTGCTCGTAGGACCAGAAACTGCATGTGATTCAACTCTATTTAGGACTGGGAAACAAACGCTAGCTCGCCTTACAAGAAACACACTCTGCTTTTGAGAAAAGAGCACTCTTCTACTCTACTGTGTTTCCTATAGGGCCAGAACAGTGAGCTTGCTCAGAACAAAAGAACTGTGCTTCCTATACACATGGGCCATATCTAGTTCAACTCTGCTTAGGAAACTGACAAGAACAGTAGATCCTCTTTAGTCTAACACACTGTACATGCTGGGAACAGATGCCAGTGCTATTTGCCCTGTGTATGGCAATGGGAGCGCAATAGTGACTCTTCTTACCAGAAAACAACTCTTGCTCGTAGGACCAGAAACTGCATGGGATTCAACTCCATTTAGGACTGGGAAACAAACGCTAGCTCGCCTTACAAGAAACACACTCTGCTTTTGAGAAAAGAGCACTCTTCTACTCTACTGTGTTTCCTATGTGCTGGGAACCGTGAGCTTGATCAGAAAAAAGAACTGTGCTTCCTACACACAGGGGTCATATCTAGTTCCACTCTGCTTAGAAAAATGACAAGAACAGTATATCCTCTTCTTTCCAATACACTGTACTTGCTGGGAACATACGCGAGTGCTATTTGCACTGTGTGTGGCTAAGGGAGCGCAATAGTGACTTTCCTTACCAGAAAACTACTCTTGCTCGTAGGACCAGAAACTGCATGTGATTCAACTCCATTTAAAACTGGGAAACAAACGCTAGCTTCCTTTACAAGAAACACACTCTGCTTTTGAGAAAAGAGCACTCTTCTACTCTACAGTGTTTCCTATAGGGTCAGAACAGTGAGCTTGCTCAGAACAAAAGAACTGTGTTTCCTACACAAAAGGGCCACATCTAGTTCAACTCTGCTAAGGAAACTGACAAGAACAGTATCTCCTCTTCAGTCCAATACACTGTACTTGCTGGGAGCAGACGCGAGTGCTATTTGCACTGTGTATGGCAATGGGAGCGCAATAGTGACTCTTCTTACCAGAAAACAACTCTTGCTCGTAGGACCAGAAACTGCGTGTGATTCAACTCTGTTTCTGACTGGGAAACAAACACTAGCTAGCCTTACAAGAAACACACTCAGCTTTTGAGAAAAGAGCACTTGCCTACTCTACTGTGTTTCCTATGGGGTCCGAACAGTGAGTTGCTCAGAACAAAAGAACTATGCTTCCTACACACATGGGCCATATCTAGTTCAACTCTGCTTCGGAAACTGACAAGAACAGTAGCTCCTCTTCAGTCCAATAAACTGTACTTGCTGGGAGCAGACGCGAGTGCTATTTGCCCTGTGTATGGCAATGGGAGCACCATAGTGACTTTCCTTACCAGAAAACAACTCTTGCTCATAGTACCAGAAACTGCATGTGATTCAATTCCATTTAGGACTGGGAAACAAACGCTAGCTCGCCTTACAAGAAACACACTCTGCTTTTGAGAAAAGAGCACTCTTCTGCTCTACTGTGTTTCCTAAAGGGCCAGAACAGTGAGCTTGCTCAGAACAAAAGAACTGTGCTTCCTACACACACTGGCCATATCTAGTTCAACTCTGCTTAGGAAACTGACAAGAACAGTAGCTCCTCTACTGTACAATACACTGTACTTGCTTGGAACAGATGCGAGTGCTGTTTGCACTGTGTATGGAAATGGGAGCGCAATAGTGACTCTTTTTACCAGAAAACAACTCTTGCTCGTAGGACCAGAAACTGCATGTGATTCAACTCCATTTAGGACTGGGAAAAAAACGCTAGCTCACCTTACAAGAAACACACTCTGCTTTTGAGAAAAGAGCACTCTTCTACTCTACAGTGTTTCCTATAGGGCCAGAACAGTGAACTTGCTCAGAACAAAAGAACTGTGCTTCCTATGCACACGGGCCGTATCTAGTTCAACTCTGCTTAGGAAACTGACAAGAACAGTAGATCCTCTTCAGTCTAACACACTGTACATGCTGGGAACAGATGCCAGTGCTATTTGCCCTGTGTATGGCAATGGGAGCGCAATAGTGACTCTCTTACCAGAAAACAACTCTTGCTCGTAGGACCAGAAACTGCATGGGATTCAACTCCATTTAGGACTGGCAAACAAACGCTAGCTCGCCTTACAAGAAAAACCCTCTGCTTTTGAGGAAAGAGCACTCTTCTACTCTACTGTGTTTCCTATAAGGCCAGAAGAGTGAGCTTACTCAGAACAAAAGAACTGTGGTTCCTACACAAACGGGCCATATCTAGTTCAACTCTGCTTAGGAAACTGACAAGAACAGTAGCTCCTCTACTGTACAATACACTGTACTTGCTGGGAACAGACGCGAGTGCTATTTGCACTGTGTATGGAAATGGGAGCACAATAGTGACTCTTTTTACCAGAAAACAACTCTTGCTCGTAGGACCAGAAACTGCATGTGATTCAACTCCATTTAGGACTGGGAAACAAACGCTAGCTCGCCTTACAAGAAACACACTCTGCTTTTGAGAAAAGAGCACTCTTCTACTCTACTGTGTTTCCTATAGCGCCAGAACAGTGAGCTTGCTCAGAACAAAAGAACTGTGCTTCCTATACACATGGGCCATACCTAGTTCAACTCTGCTTAGGAAACTGACAAGAACAGTAGATCCTCTTTAGTCTAACACACTGTACATGCTGAAAACAGATGCCAGTGCTATTTGCCCTGTGTATGGCAATGGGAGCGCAATAGTGACTCTTCATACCAGAAAACAACTCTTGCTCGTAGGACCAGAAACTGCATGGGATTCAACTCCATTTAGGACGGGGAAACAAATGCTAGCTCGCCTTACAAGAAACACACTCTGCTTTTGAGAAAAGAGCACTCTTCTACTCTACTGTGTTTCCTATGTGCTGGGAACCGTGAGCTTGATCAGAAAAAAGAACTGTGCTTCCTACACACATGGGCCATATCTAGTTCAACTCTGCTTAGGAAACTGACAAGAAGAGTAGATCCTCTTCAGTCCAATACACTTTACATGCAGGGAACAGACGCCCGTGCTATTTGCCCTGTATGACAATGGGAGCACAATAGTGACTCTTCTTACCAGAAAACAACTCTTGCTCGTAGGACCAGAAACTGCATGTGATTCAACTCCATTTAGGACTGGGAAAAAACGCTAGCTTGCCTTGCAAGAAACACACTCTGCTTTTGAGAAAAGAGCACTCTTCTACTCTACTGTGTTTCCTATGGGGTCCGAACAGTGAGCTTGCTCAGAACAAAAGAACTGTGCTTCCTACACACATGGGCCATATCTAGTTCAAATCTGCTTCGGAAACTGACAAGAACAGTAGCTCCTCTTCAGTCCAATACACTGTACTTGCTGGGAGCAGACGCGAGTGCTATTTGCACTGTGTATGGCAAAGGGAGCACCATAGTGACTTTCCTTACCAGAAAACAACTCTTGCTCGTAGTACCAGAAACTGCATGTGATTCAATTCCATGTAGGACTTGGAAAAAAACGCTAGCTCCCCTTACAAGAAACACACTCTGCTTTTGAGAAAAGAGCATTCTTCTACTCTACTGTGTTTCCTAAAGGGCCAGAACAGTGAGCTTCCTCAGAACAAAAGAACTGTGCTTCCTACACACGGGCCATATCTAGTTCAACTCTGCTTAGGAAACTGACAAGAACAGTAGCTCCTCTTCAGTCCAATACACTGTACTTGCTAGGAGCAGACGCGAGTGCTATTTGCACTGTGTATGGCAATGAGAGCGCAATAGTGACTCTTCTTACCAGAAAACAACTCTTGCTCGTAGGACCAGAAACTGCATGGGATTCAACTACATTTCTCACTGGGAAACAAACAATAGCTAGCCTTACAAGAAACACACTCTGCTTTTGAGAAAAGAGCACTCTTCTACTCTACTGTGTTTCCTATAGGGTCAGAACAGTGAGCGTGCTCAGAACAAAAGAACTGTGCTTCCTACACACACGGGCCATATCTAGTTCAACTCTGCATAGGAAACTGACAAGAACAGTAGCTCCTCTTCTGTCTAATACAATGTACTTGCTGGGAGCAGACGCGAGAGCTATTTGCACTGTGTATGACAATGGGAGCTCAATAGTGACTCTTCCCACCAGAAAACGACTCTTGCCTGTAGGACCAGAAACTGCATGTGATTCAACTCTATTTAAGACTGGGAAACAAACCATAGCTCGCCTTAGAAGAAATACACTCTGCTTTTGAGAAAAGAGCACTCTTCTACTCTACTGTGTTCCCTATAGGGCCAGAACAGTGAGCTTGCTCAGAACAAAAGAACTGTGCTTCCTATACACACGGGCCATATCTAGTTCAACTCTGCTTAGGAAACTGACAAGAACAGTAGATCCTCTTCAGTCTAACACACTGTACATGCTGGGAACAGATGCCAGTGCCATTTGCCCTGTGTATGGCAATGGGAGCGCAATAGTGACTCTTCTTACCAGAAAACAACTCTTGCTCGTAGGACCAGAAACTGCATGGGATTCAACTCCATTTAGGACTGGGAAACAAACGCTAGCTCGCCTTACAAGAAACACACTCTGCTTTTGAGAAAAGAGCACTCTTCTACTCTACTGTGTTTCCTATGTGCTCGGAACCGTGAGCTTGCCCAGAAAAAAGAACTGTGCTTCCTACACTCACGGGTCATATCTAGTTCCACTCTGCTTAGAAAAATGACAAGAACAGTATATCCTCTTCTTTCCAATACACTGTACTTGCTGGGAACATACGCGAGTGCTATTTGCACTGTGTGTGGCTAAGGGAGCGCAATAGTGACTTTCCTTAGCAGAAAACAACTCTTGCTCGTAGGACCAGAAACTGCATGTGATTCAACTCCATTTAAAACTGGGAAACAAACGCTAGCTTCCTTTACAAGAAACACACTCTGCTTTTGAGAAAAGAGCACTCTTCTACTCTACAGTGTTTCCTATAGGGTCAGAACAGTGAGCTTGCTCAGAACAAAAGAACTGTGTTTTCTACACAAACGGGCCACATCTAGCTCAACTCTGCTAAGGAAACTGACAAGAACAGTAGCTCCTCTTCAGTCCAATACACTGTACTTGCTGGGAGCAGACGCGAGTGCTATTTGCACTGTGTATGGCAATGGGAGCGCAATAGTGACTCTTCTTACCAGAAAACATCTCTTGCTCGTAGGACCAGAAACTGCGTGTGATTCAACTCTGTTTCTGACTGGGAAACAAACACTAGCTAGCCTTACAAGAAACACACTCTGCTTTTGAGAAAAGAGCACTCGCCTACTCTACTGTGTTTCCTATGGGGTCCGAACAGTGAGTTGCTCAGAACAAAAGAACTGTGCTTCCTACGCACATGGGCCATATCTAGTTCAACTCTGCTTCGGAAACTGACAAGAACAGTAGCTCCTCTTCAGTCCAATACACTGTACTTGCTGGGAGCAGACGCGAGTGCTATTTGCACTGTGTATGGCAAAGGGAGCACCATAGTGACTTTCCTTACCAGAAAACAACTCTTGCACGTAGTACCAGAAACTGCATGTGATTCAATTCCTTGTAGGACTGGGAAACAAACGCTAGCTCCCCTTACAAGAAACACACTCTGCTTTTGAGAAAAGAGCATTCTTCTACTCTACTGTGTTTCCTAAAGGGCCAGAACAGTGAGCTTGCTCAGAACAAAAGAACTGTGCTTCCTACACACGGGCCATACCTAGTTAAACTCTGCTTTGGAAACTGACAAGAACAGTAGCTCCTCTTCAGTCCAATACACTGTACTTGCTAGGAGCAGACGCGAGTGCTATTTGCACTGTGTATGGCAATGAGAGCGCAATAGTGACTCTTCTTACCAGAAAACAACTCTTGCTCGTAGGACCAGAAACTGCATGCGATTCAACTTCATTGCTCACTGGGAAACAAACACTAGCTAGCCTTACAAGAAACACACTTTGCTTTTGAGAAAAGAGCACTCTTCTACTCTACTGTGTTTCCTATAGGTTCAGAACAGTGAGTTTGCTCAGAACAAAAGAACTGTGCTTCCTACACACACGGGCCATATCTAGTTCAACTCTGCATAGGAAACTGACAAGAACAGTAGCTCCTCTTCTGTCTAATATAATGTACTTGCTGGGAGCAGACGCGAGAGCTATTTGCACTGTGTATGACAATGGGAGCTCAATAGTGACTCTTCCCACCAGAAAACAACTCTTGCCTGTACGACCAGAAACTGCATGTGATTCAACTCCATTTAGGACTGGGAAACAAACCATAGTTCGCCTTAGAAGAAACACACTCTGCTTTTGAGAAAAGAGCACTCTTCTACTCTACTGTGTTTCTTATAGGGCCAGAACAGTGAGCTTGCTCAGAACAAAAGAACTGTGCTTCCTACACACACGGGCCATATCTAGTTCAACTCTGCTTAGGAAACTGACAAGAAGAGTAGATCCTCTTCAGTCCAATACACTTTACATGCAGGGAACAGACGCCCGTGCTATTTGCCCTGTGTATGACAATGGGAGCACAATAGTGACTCTTCTTACCAGAAAACAACTCTTGCTCGTAGGACCAGAAACTGCATGTGATTCAACTCCATTTAGGACTGGGAAAAAACGCTAGCTTGCCTTGCAAGAAACACACTATGCTTTTGAGAAAAGAGCACTCTTCTACTCTACTGTGTTTCCTATGGGGTCCGAACAGTGAGCTTGCTCAGAACAAAAGAACTGTGCTTCCTACACACATGGGCCATATCTAGTTCAAATCTGCTTCGGAAAGTGACAAGAACAGTACCTCCTCTTCAGTCCAATACACTGTACTTGCTGGGAGCAGACGCGAGTGCTATTTGCCCTGTGTATAGCAATGGGAGCACCATAGTGACTTTCCTTACCATAAAACAACTCTTGCTCGTAGTTCCAGAAACTGCATGTGATTCAATTCCATTTAGGACTGGGAAACAAACGCTAGCTCGCCTTACAAGAAACACACTCTGCTTTTGAGAAAAGAGCACTCTTCTGCTCTACTGTTTTTCCTAAAGGGCCAGAACAGTGAGCTTGCTCAGAACAAAAGAACTGTGCTTCCTACACACACTGGCCATATCTAGTTCAACTCTGCTTAGGAAACTGACAAGAACAGTAGCTCCTCTACTGTACAATACACTGTACTTGCTTGGAACAGATGCGAGTGCTATTTGCACTGTGTATGGATTTGGGAGCGCAATAGTGACTCTTTTTACCAGAAAACAACTCTTGCTCGTAGGACCAGAAACTGCATGTGATTCAACTCCATTTAGGACTGGGAAACAAACGCTAGCTCACCTTACAAGAAACACACTCTGCTTTTGAGAAAAGAGCACTCTTCTACTCTACTGTGTTTCCTATAAGGCCAGAACAGTGAACTTGCTCAGAACAAAAGAACTGTGCTTCCTGTACACACGGGCCGTATGTAGTTCAACACTGCTTAGGAAACTGACAAGAACAGTAGATCCTCTTCAGTCTAACACACTGTACATGCTGGGAACAGATGCCAGTGCTATTTGCCCTGTGTATGGCAATGGGAGCGCAATAGTGACTCTCTTACCAGAAAACAACTCTTGCTCGTAGGACCAGAAACTGCATGGGATTCAACTCTATTTAGGACTGGCAAACAAACGCTAGCTCGCCTTACAAGAAACACACTCTGCTTTTGAGGAAAGAGCACTCTTCTACTCTACTGTGTTTCCTATAGGGCCAGAAGAGTGAGCTTGCTCAGAACAAAAGAACTGTGGTTCCTACACAAACGGGCCATATCTAGTTCAACTCTGCTTTGGAAACTGACAAGAGCAGTAGATCCTCTTCAGTCCAATACATTGTAAATGCTGGGAACAGACGACAGTGCTATTTGCGCTGTGTATGACAATGGGAGCGTAATAGTGACTCTTCTTAACAGAAAAAAACTCTTACTCGTAGGACCAGAAACTGCATGTGATTCAACTCTATTTAGGACTGGAAACAAACACTAGCTCGCCTTACAAGAAACACACTCTGCTTTTGAGAAAAGTGCACTCATCTACTCTACTGTGTTTCCTATGGCCTCGGAACCGTGAACTTGCTCAGAAAAAAGAACTGTGCTTCCTACATACACGGGTCATATCTAGTTCAACTCTGCTTATGAAACTGACAAGAAAAGTAGCTCCTCTTCCGTCGAATACTCTGTACATGCTGGGACCAGATGCCAGTGCTATTTGCCCTGTGTTGACAAAGGGAGCGCAATAGTTACTCATCTTACCAGAAAACAACTCTTGCTCATAGGACCAAAAACTGCATGTGACTCAACTCCATTTAGGAATGCGAAACAAATGCTAGCTCGCCTTACAAGAAACACACTGTGCTTTTGAGAAAAGAGCACTCTTCTACTCTTCTGTGTTTCCAATAGAGCCAGAACAGTGAGCTTGCTCAGAACAAAAGAACTGTGCCTCCTACACACAGGGGCCATATCTAGTTCAACTCTGCTTATGAAACTGACAAGAATAGTAGCTCCTCCTCCTTCCAATACACTGTACATGCTGGGAACAGATGCCATTGCTATTTGCCCTGTGTTGACAAGGGAGCGCAATAGTTACTCATCTTACCAGAAAACAACTCTTTATCGTAGGACCAGAAACTGCATGTGATTCAAATCCATTTCGGACTGGGAAACAAATGCTAGCTCACCTTACAAGAAACACACTCTGCTTTTGAGAAAAGAGCACCTTTCTACCCTACTGTGTTACCTATGGGGTCCGAACTGTGAGCTTGCTCAGAACAAAAGAACTGTGCTTCCTACACACACGGGCCATATCTAGTTCAACTCTGCCTAGGAAACTGACAAGAACAGGATCTCCTCTTCAGTCCAATACACTGTACTTGCTGGGAATAGACGCGAGTGCTATTTGCACTGTGTATGGCAAAGGGAGCGCAATAGTGACTCTTCTTACCAGAAAACAACTCTTTCTCATAGGACTAGAAACTGAATGGGATTCAACTCCATTTCTGACTGGGAAACAAACACTAGCTCGCCTAACAAGAAACACAGTCTGCTTTTGGGAAAAGAGCACTCTTCTACTCTTCTGTGTTTCCTATGGGGTCCGAACAGTGAGCCTGCTCAGGACAAATGAACTGTGCTTCCTACACACACGGGACATAGCTAGTTCAACTCTGCTTAGGCAACTGACAAGAACAGTAGAATCTCTTCAGTCCAATACACTGTACATGCTGGGAACAGACGCCAGAGCTATTTGCCCTGTGTATGACAATGGGAGCACAATAGTGACTCTTCTTACCAGAAAACAACTCTTGCTCGTAGGACCAGAAACAGCATGTGATTCAACTCCATTTAGGACTGGCAAACAAACACTAGCTCGCCTTACAAGAAACACACTCTGCTTTTGAGAAAAGAGCACCTTTCTACCATACTGTGTTACCTATGAGGTCCGAACTGTGAGCTTGCTCAGAACAAAAGAACTGTGCTTCATACACACACGGGCCATATCTAGTTCAACTCTGCTTAGGAAACTGACAAGAACAGTAGCTCCTCTTCAGTCCAATACACTGTACTTGCTGGGAACAGACTCCAGTGCTATTTGCACTGTGTATGGCAATGAATGCTCAATAGATACTCTTCTTACCAGAGAACAACTCTTGCTCGTAGGACCAGAAACTGCATGGGATTCAACTCCATTTAAAACTGGGAAAAAACGCTAGCTCGCCTTACAAGAAACACACTCTGCTTTTGAGAAAAGAGCACTCTTCTGCTCAACTGTGTTTCCTAAAGGGCCAGAACAGTGAGCTTGTTCAGAACAAAAGAACTGTGCTTCCTACACACACTGGCCATATCTAGTTCAACTCTGCTTAGGAAACTGACAAGAACAGTAGCTCCTCTACTGTACAATACACTGTACTTGCTGGGAACAGACGCAAGTGCTATTTGCACTGTGTATGGAAATGGGAGCGCAATAGTGACTCTTTTTACCAGAAAACAACTCTTGCTCATAGGACCAGAAACTGCATGTGATTCAACTCCATTTAGGAGTGGGAAACAAACTCTAGCTTGCCTTACAAGAAACACACTGTGCTTTTGAGAAAAGAGCACTCTTCTACTCTTCTGTGTTTCCAATAGAGCCAGAACAGTGAGCTTGCTCAGAACAAAAGAACTGTGCCTCCTACACACAGGGGCCATATCTAGTTCAACTCTGCTTATGAAACTGACAAGAATAGTAGCTCCTCATCCCTCCAATACACTGTACATGCTGGGAACAGATGCCATTGCTATTTGCCCTGTATATGGCAATGGGAGCGCAATAGTGACTCTTCTTACCAGAAAACAACTCTTGCTCGTAGGACCAGAAACTGCATGGGATTCAACTCCATTTAGGACTGGGAAACAAACGCTAGCTCGCCTTACAAGTAGCACACTCTGCTTTTGAGGAAGGAGCACTCATCTACTCTACTGTTTTTCCTTTAGCGCGAGAACAGTGAGCTTGCTCAGAACAAAAGAACTGTGCTTCCTACACACACGAGCCATATCCGGTTCAACTCTGCTTAGGAAACTGACAAGAACAGTAGCTCCTCTTCAATCCAATACACTGTACTTGCTGGGAACAGATGCGAGTGCTATTTGCACTGTGAATGAGAATGGAAGCGCAATAGTGACTCTTCTTACCAGAAAACAACTCTTGCTCGTAGGACCAGAAACTGCATGGGATTCAACTCCATTTCTGACTGGGAAACAAACACTAGCTCGCCTTACAAGAAACATACTCTGCTTTTGAGAAAAGAGCACTCTTCTACTCTACTGTGTTTTCTATGGGGTCCGGACAGTTTGCTTGCTCAGAACAAAAGAACTATGCATCCTACACACAGGCCATATTTAGTTCAACTCTGCTTAGGAACCTGACAAGAACAGTAGCTCCTCTTCAGACCAATACACTGTACTTGCTGGGAACAGACGCAAGTGCTATTTGTACTGTGTATGGCAATGGAAGCACAATAGTGACTCTTCTTACCAGAAAACAACCCTTGGTCGTACGACCAAAAACTGCATGTGACTCAACTCCATTTAGGACTGGGAAACAAACACTAGTTCACCTTACAAGAAACACACTCTGATTCAGAGAAGAGAGCACTCTTCTACTCTACTGTGTTTCCTATAGGACCAGAACAGTGAGCTTGCTCAGAACAAAAGAACTGTGCTTTCTACACACACGGGACATATCTAGTTCAACTCTGCTTAGGAAACTGACAAGAACAGTAACTCACCTTCAGTACAATACACTGTACTTGCTGGGAACAGACGCGAGTACTATTTGCACTGTGTATGGCAATGGGAGGACAACAGTGACTTTCCTTACAAGAAAAAAATTCTTATTCGTAGGACCAGAAACTGCATGTGATTCAACTACATTTCGACTAGGAAACAAACGCTAGCTCACCTTACAAGAAACACACTCTGCTTTTGAGAAAAGAGCACTCTTCTACTCTACTGTGTTTCCTATGTTGTCCGAACAGTGAGCTTGCTCAGAACAAAAGAACTGTGCTTCCTACACACACGGGCCATATCTAGTTCAACTCTGCTTAGGAAATTGACAAGAGCAGTAGCTCCTCTTCAGTCCAATACACTGCACTTGCTGGGAACAGACGTGAGTGCTATTTGCACTGTGTATGGCAATGGGAGCACAACAGTGTCTTTTCTTACGAGAAAACAATTCTTGCTCGTAGGACCAGAAACTGCATGGGATTCAACTCCATTTAGGACTGGGAAAGAAACGCTAGCTCAACTTACAAGAAACACACTCTGCTTTTGAGAAAAGAGCACTCTTCTACTCTACTGTGTTTCCTATGGGGTCCGAACAGTGAGCTTGCTCAGAACAAAAGAACTGTGCTTCCTACACACAAGGCCATATCTAGTTCAATTCTGCTTAGGAACCTTACAAGAACAGTAGATCCTCTTCAGTCCAATACACTGTACATGCTGGGAACCGACGCCAGTGCTATTTGCCCTGTGTATGACAATGGGAGCGCAATAGTGACTCTTCTTACCAGAAAACAACTCTTGCATATAGGACCAGAAACTTCATGTGATTCATCTCCATTTAGGAATGGGAAAGAAATGCTAGCTCGCCTTACAAGAAACACACCCTTCTTTTGAGAAAAGGGCACTCTTCTACTCTACTCTGTTTCCTATGGTGTCAGAACAGTGAGCTTGCTCAGAACAAAAGAACTGTGCTTCCTACACACACGGGCCATATCTAGTTCAACTCTGCTTAGGAAATTGACAAGAGCAGTAGCTCCTCTTCAGTCCAATACACTGTACTTGCTGGGAACAGATGCCAGTGCTATTTGCCATGTTTATGACAATGGGAGCGCAACAGTGACTCTTCTTACCAGAAAACAACTCTTGCTCGTAGAACCTTAAACTGAATGTAATTCAACTCCATTTAGAACTGGGAAACAAACGCTAGATCGCCTTACAAGAGACATACTCTGCTTTTGAGAAACGAGCACTCTTCTAATCTACTGTGTTTCCTATGGGGTCCGAACAGTGAGCTTGCTCAGAACAAAAGAACTGTGCTTCCTACACACACGGCCATATCTAGTTCAATTCTGCTTAGGAACCTTACAAGAACAGTAGATCCTCTTCAGTCCAATACACTGTACATGCTGGGAACAGATGCCAGTGCTATTTGTCCTGTGTTGACAATGGAGCGCAATAGTTACTCATCTTACCAGAAAACAACTCTTTATCGTAGTACCAGAAACTGCATGTGATTCAACTCCATTTCGGACTGGGAAACAAATGCTAGCTCGCCCTACAAGAAACACACTCTGCTTTTGAGAAAAGAGCACCTTTCTACCCTACTGTGTTACCTTTGGGGTCCGAACTCTGAGCTTGCTCAGAACAAAAGAACTGTGCTTCCTACACACACTGGCCATATCTAGTTCAACTCTGCTTAGGATACTGACAAGAACAGTAGCTCCTCTACTGTACAATACACTGTACTTGCTGGGAACAGACGCGAGTGCTGTTTGCACTGTGTATGGAAATGGGAGAGCAATAGTGACTCTTTTTACCAGAAAACAACTCTTGCTCTTAGGACAAGAAACTGCATGTGATTCAACTCCATTTAGGACTAGGAAACAACGCTAGCTTGCCTTGCAAGAAACACACTATGCTTTTGAGAAAAGAGCACTCTTCTACTCTACTGTGTTTCCTATGGGGTCCGAACAGTGAGCTTGCTCAGAACAAAAGAACTGTGCTTCCTACACACACAGGCCATATCTAGTTCAACTCTGCTTAGGAAACTGACAAGAACAGTAGCTCCTCTTCAGTCCAATACACTGTACTTGCTGGGAACAGAAGCAAGTGCTATTTGAACTGTGTATGTCAATGAGATCGCAATAGTGACTTTCCCTACCAGAAAACATCTTTTGCTTGTAGGACCAGAAACTGCATGTGATTCAACTCCATTTAGGTCTGGGAAACAAACACTAGCTCGCCTTACAAGAAACACACTCTGCTTTTGAGAAAAGAGCACTCTTCTACTCTACTGTGTTTCCTATGTGGTCTGAACAGTGAGCATGCTCAGAACAAAAGAACAGTGCTTCCTACATACACGGCCATATCTAGTTCATTTCTGCTTAGGAACCTGAGAAGAACAGTAGATTCTCTTCAGTCCAATGCACTGTACATGCTGGGAACCAACGCCAGTGCTATTTGCCTTGTGTATGACAATGGGAGCGCAATAGTGACTCTTCTTACCAGAAAACAACTCTTGCTCGTAGGATCAGAAACTGCATGTGATTCAACTCCATATAGGACTGGGAAATAAAACGCTAGCTCTCCTTGCAAGAAACACACTCTGCTTTTGAGAAAAGAGCACTCTTCTACTCTACTGTGTTTCGTATCGGGCCAGAACAGTGAGATTGCACAGAACAAAAGAAGTGTGCTTCCTACACACACGGCCATATCTAGTTCAATTCAGCTTAGGAAACTGACAAGAACAGTATACCCTCCAGTCAAATACACTGCACATGCTGGGAACAGGCACCAGTGCTATTTGCCCTCTGTATGACAATGGGAGCGCAATAGTGACTCTTCTTACCAGAAAACAACTCTTGCTCGTAGGACCAGAAACTGCAAGTGACTCAACTCCATTTAGGACTGGGAAAGAAACGCTAGCTCGCCTTACAAGAAACACACTCTGCTTTTGAGAAAAGAGCACTCTTCTACTCTACTGTGTTTCCTATAGGGCCAGAACAGTGAACTTGCTCAGAAAAAAAGAACTGTGCTTCCTACACACACGACCATATCTAGTTCAATTCTGCTTAGGAACCTGACAAGAACAGTAGATTCTCTTCAGTCCAATACACTGTACATGCTGGGAACCGACGACAAGGCTATTTGCACTGTGTATGACATTGAGAGCACAATAGTGATTCTTCTTACCAGAAAACAACTCTTGCTCGTAGGACCAGAAACTGCATGGGATTCAACTCCATTTAGGACTGGGAAACAAACACTAGCTCGCCTACAAGAAACACACTCTGCTTTTGAGAAAAGAGCACTCATCTACTCTACTGGGTTTCCTATGGGGTCCAAACAGTGAGCTTGCTCAGAACAAAAGAACTGTGCTTCCTACACACAAGGGCCATATCTAATTCAACTTTGCTTAGGTTACTGACAAGAACAGTAGCTCCTTTTCAGTCTAATACACTGTACTTGCTGGGAAGAGACGCGAGTGCTATTTGTACTCTGTATGGCAATGGGAGCGCAATAGTGACTCTTCTTACCAGAAAACAACTATTGCTCTTAGGACCAAAAACTGCATGTGACTCACCTCCATTTAGGACTGGGAAACAAACGCTAGCTCTGCTCACAAGAAACACACTCTGCTTTAGATAAAAGAGCACTCTTCTACTCTACTGTGTTTCCAATGGGGTCCAAACAGTGAGCTTGCTCAGAAGAAAAGAACTGTGCTTCCTACACACAAGGACCATATGTAGTTCAACTCTGCTTAGGAGACTGACAAGAACAGTAGCTCCTATTCAGTCCAATACACTGTACTTGCTGGGAAAAGACGCGAGTGCTATTTGCCCTGTGTATGACAATGGGAGCGCAATAGTGACTTTCCTTACCAGAAAACAACTCTTGTTCGTAGGACCAGAAACTGCATGTGATTCAACTCCATTTAGGACTAGGAAACAAACGCTAGCTCGCCTTACAAGAAGCACACTCTGCTTTTGAGAAAAGAGCACTTTTCTACTCTACTGTGTTTCCTATATGGCCAGAACAGTGAGCTTGCTCAGAACATAATAACTGTGCTTCCTAAACACACGGGCCATATCTAGTTCAACTCTGCTTAGTAAACTGACAAGAACAGCAGCTCCTCTTCAGTCCGATACACTGTACTTGCTGAGAACAGACGTGAGTGCTATTTGCACTGTGTATGGCAATTGGAGCACAATAGTGACTCATCTTACCAGAAAACAACTCTTGCTCGTACGACCAGAAACTGCATGTGACTCAACTCCATTTAGGACTGGGAAGCAAACTCTAGTTCACCTTACAAGAAACACACTCTGCTTTTGAGAAAAGAGCACTCTTCTACTCTACTGTGTTTCCTATAGGGCCAGAACAGTTAGCTTGCTCAGAACAAATGAACTGTGCTTCCTAGGCACACGGGCCATATCTAGTTCAACTCTGCTTAGGAAACTGAGAAGAACAGTAGCTCCTCTTCAGTCCAATACACTGTACTTTCTGGGAACAGACGCATGTGCTATTTGCACTGTGTATGGCAATGGGAGCACAATAGTGACTTTCCTTACCAGAAAACAACTCTTGCTCGTAGGACCAGAAACTGCATGTGATTCAACTCCATTTAGGACTGGGAAACAAACGCTAGCTCGCCTTACAAGAAACACACTGCTTTAGAGAAAAGAGCACTCTTCTACTCTACTGTGTTTCCTATGGGGTCCAAACAGTGAGCTTGCTCAGAACAAAAGAACTGTGCTTCCTACACACACGGACCATATGTAGTTTAACTCTGCTTAGGAAACTGACAAGAACAGTAGCTCCTCTTCAGTCCAATACACTGTACTTGCTGGGAACAGACGCGAGTGCTATTTACACTGTGTATGGCAATTGGTGCACAATAGTGACTTGTCTTACCAGAAAACAACTCTTGCTCATAGAACAAAAAATTGCATGTGACTCAACTCCATTTAGGACTGGGAAACAAACTCTAGCTCGCTTTACAAGAAACACACTCTGCTTTTGAGTAAGAGCACTCTTCTACTCTACTGTGTTTCCTATGGGGTCCGAACAGTGAGCTTGCTCAGAACAAAAAAACTGTGCTTCCTACACACAAGGCCATATCTAGTTCAAGTCTGCTTAGGAACCTGACAAGAACAGTATATCCTCTTCAGTCCAATACACTGTACTTGCTGGGAACAGACGCGAGTGCTATTTGCACAGTGTATGGCAATGGGAGCGCAATGTGACTTTCCTTACCAGAAAACAACTCTTGTTCGTAGGACCAGAAACTTCATGTGATTCAACTCCATTTAGGAAGGGGAAAGAAACGCTAGCTCGCCTTAGAAGAAACACACTCTGCTTTTGAGAAAAGAGCACTCATCTACTCTACTGTGTTTCCTATAGGGCCAGAACAGTGTACTTGCTCAGAACAAAAGAACTGTGCTTCCTACACACAAGACCATATCTAGTTCAATTCTGCTTAGGAACCTGACAAGAACAGTAGATTCTCTTCAGTCCAATACACTGTACATGTTGGGAACCGACGCCAATGCTATTTGCACTGTGTATGACATTGAGAGCACAATAGTGATTCTTCTTACCAGAAAACAACTCTTGCTCATAGGACCAGAAACTGCATGTAATTCAACTCCATTTAGGACTGGGAAACAAATGCTAGCTCGCCTACAAGAAACACACTCTGCTTTTGATAAAAGAGCACTGATCTACTCTACTGGGTTTCCTATGGGGTCCGAACAGTGAGCTTGCTCAGAACAAAAGAACTGTGCTTCCTACACACATGGGCCATATCTAATTCAACTTAGCTTAGGTTACTGACAAGAACAGTAGCTCCTCTTCAGTCTAATACACTGTACTTGCTGGGAACAGACGCGAGTGCTATTTGTAGTCTGTATGGCAATGGGAGCGCAATAGTGACTCTTCTTTCCAGAAAACAACTCTTGCTCTTAGGACCACAAACTGCATGTGACTCAACTCCATTTAGGTCTGGGAAACAAACGCTAGCTCTGCTCACAAGAAACACGCTCTGCTTTTGAGAAAATAGCACTCTTCTACTCTACGGAGATTCCTCTATGGCCAGAACAGTGAGCTTGCTCAAAACAAAAGGACTGTGCTTCCTACACACAGGGGCCATATCTAGTTCAACTCTGTCTAGGAAACTGACAAGAACAGTAGCTCCTCTTCAGTCCAATACACTGTACTTGCTGGGAACAGACGCGAGTGCTATTTACACTGTGTATGGCAATGGGAGCACAATAGTGACTCTTCTTACCAGAAAAATCTCTTGCTCGTAGGACCAGAAACTGAACGGTATTCAATTACATTTCTGACTGGGAAACAAACACTAGCTCGCCTTTCAATAAACACACTCTGCTTTTGAGAAAAGAGCACTCTTCTACTCTACTGTGTTTCATATGGTGTCCAAACAGTGAGCTTGCTCAGAACAAAAGAACTGTGCTTTCTACACACATGGCCATATCTAGTTCAATTCTGTGTAGGAACCTGACAAGAACAGTAGATCCTCTTCAGTCCAATACACTGTACTTGCTGGGAACAGACGCGAGTGCTATTTGCACAGTGTATGGCAATGGGAGCGCAATGTGACTTTCCTTACCAGAAAACTACTCTTGTTTGTAGGACCTGAAACTGCATGTGATTCAACTCCATTTAGGACTAGGAAACAAACGCTAGCTTGCCTTACAAGAAACACACTCTGCTTTTGAGAAAAGAGCACTCTTCTACTCTACTGTGTTTCATATAGGGCCAGAACATTGAGCTTGCTCAGAACATAAGAACTGTGCTTCCTACACACACGGGCCATATCTAGTTCAACTCTGCTTAGGAAACTGACAAGAACAGTAGCTCCTCTTCAGTCCGATACACTGTACATGCTGGGAACAGACGCGAGTGCTATTTGCACTGTGTATGGCAATGGGAGCGCAATAGTGACTTTCCTTATTAGAACACAACTCTTGCTCGTAGGACCAGAAACTGCATGTGATTCCACTCCCTTTAGGAATGGGAAACAAACGCTAGCTCGCCTTACAAGAAACACACTCTGCTTTTGAGAAAAGAGCAAGCTTGTACTCTACTGTGTTTCCTATAGGGTCCGAACAGTGAGCTTGCTCAGAACAAACGAACTGTGCTTCCTACACACACGGCCATATCTAGTTCAAGTCTGCTTAGGAACCTGACAAGAACAGTAGATCCTCTTCAGTTCAATACACTGTACTTGCTGGGACAGACGCCAGTGCTATTTGTCCTGTGTATGGCAATGACAGCGCAATAGTGACTCTTCTTACCATAAAACAACTCTTGCTCGTAGGACCAGAAACTGCATGTGATTCAACTCCATTTAGGACTGGGAAACAAACGCTAGTTCGCCTTACAAGAAACACACTCTGCATTAGAGAAAAGAGCACTCTTCTACTCTACTGTGTTTCCTATAGGGCCAGAACAGTGAACTTGCTCAGAACATAAGAACTGTGCTTCCTACACACACGGGCCATAACTAGTTCAACTCTGCTTAGGAAACTGACAAGAACAGTAGCTCCTCTTCAGTCCGATACACTGTACTTGCTGGGAACAGACGCGAGTGCTATTTGCACTGTGTATGGCAATTGGAGCACAATAGTGACTCGTCTTACCAGAAAACAACTCTTGCTCGTACGACCAGAAACTGCATGTGACTCAACTCCATTTAGGACTGGGAAACAAACTCTAGCTCACCTTACAAGAAACACATTCTACTTTTGGGAAAAGAGCACTTTTCTACTCTACTGTGTTTCCTATAGGGCCAGAACAGTTAGCTTGCTCAGAAAAAAAGAACTGTGCTTCCTACACACACGGATCATATGTAGTTCAACTCTGCGTAGGAAACTGAGAAGAACAGTAGCTCCTCTTCAGTCCAATACACTGTACTTGCTGGGAACAGACGTGAGTGCTATTTACACTGTGTATGGCAATTAGAGTGCAATAGTGACTTTGCTTACCAGAAAACAACTCTTGCTCGTGGGACCACAAACTGCATGTGATTCAATGCCATTTAGGACTTGGAAACAAATGCTAGCTCGCCTTACAAGAAACACACTCTGCTTTAGAAATAGAGCACTCTTCTACTCTACTGTGTTTCCTACAGGGCCAGTACAGTGAGCTTGCTCAGAACAAAAGAACTGTGCTTCCCACACACGGGCCATATCTAGTTCAACTCTGCTTAGGAAACTGACAAGAACAGTAGATCCTCCTCAGTCCAATACACTGTACTTGCTGGGAACAGACGCGAGTGCTATTTGCACAGTGTATGGCAATGGGAGCGCAATGTGACTTTCCTTACCAGAAAACAACTCTTGTTAGTAGGACCTGAAACTGCATGTGATTCAACTCCATTTAGGACTAGGAAACAAATGCTAGCTTGCCTTACCAGAAACACACTCTGCTTTTGAGAAAAGAGCACTCTTCTACTCTACTGTGTTTCATATAGGGCCAGAACAGTGAGCTTGCTCAGAACGTAAGAACTGTGCTTCCTACACACACGGGCCATATCTAGTTCAACTCTGCTTAGGAAACTGACAAGAACAGTAGCTCCTCTTCAGTCCGATATACTGTACATGTTGGTAACAGACGCGAGTGCTATTTGCACTGTGTATGGCAATGGGAGCACAATAGTGACTTTCCTTAACAGAAAACAACTCTTGCTCGTAGGACCAGAAACTGCATGTGATTCAACTCCATTTAGGAATGGGAAACAAACGCTAGCTCGCCTTACAAGAAACACTCTCTGCTTTTGAGAAAAGAGCACTCTTCTACTCTACTGTGTTTCCTATAGGGTCCGAACAGTGAGCTTGCTCAGAACAAACGAACTGTGCTTCCAACACACACGGCCATATCTAGTTCAAGTCTGCTTAGGAACCTGACAAGAACAGTAGATCCTCTTCAGTTCAATACACTGTACTTGCTGGGAACAGACGCCAGTGCTATTTGTCCTGTGTATGGCAATGGCAGCGCAATAGTGACTCTTCTTACCATAAAACAACTCTTGCTCGTAGGACCAGAAACTGCATGTGATTCAACTCCATTTAGGACTGGGAAACAAACGCTAGTTTGCCTTACAAGAAACACACTCTGCATTAGAGAAAAGAGCACTCTTCTACTCTACTGTGTTTCCTATAGGGCCAGAACAGTGAACTTGCTCAGAGCATAAGAACTGTGCTTCCTACACACACGGGCCATAACTAGTTCAACTCTGCTTAGGAAACTGACAAGAACAGTAGATCCTCTTCGTTCTGATACACTGTACTTGCTGGGAACAGACGCGAGTGCTATTTGCACTGTGTATGTCAATTGGAGCACAATAGTGACTCTTCTTACCAGAAAACAACTCTTGCTCGTAGGACCAAAAACTGCATGTGCTTCAACTCCATTTAGGACTGGGAAACAAACTCTAGCTCACCTTACAAGAAACACACTCTGCTTTTGAGAAAAGAGCACTCTTCTACTCTACTGTGTTTCCTATAGGGCCAGAACAGTGAGCTTGCTCAGAACAAATGAACTGTGCTTCCTAGACACACGGGCCATATCTAGTTCAACTCTGCTTAGGAAACTGAGAAGAACAGTAGCTCCTCTTCAGTCCAATACACTGTACTTGCTGGGAACAGACGCATGTGCTATTTGCACTGTGTATGCAATGGGAGCACAATAGTGACTTTCCTTACCAGAAAACAACTCTTGGTCGTAGGAATAGAAACTGCATGTGATTCAACTCCATTTAGGACTGGGAAACAAACGCTAGCTCACCTTACAAGGAACACACTGCTTTAGAGAAAAGAGCACTCTTCTACTCTACTGTGTTTCCTATGGGGTCCAAAGAGTGAGCTTGCTCAGAACAAAAGAACTGAGGTTCCTACACACACGGGCCATATCTAGTTCAACTCTGCTTAGGAAACTGAGAAGAACAGTAGCTCCTCTTCAGTCCAATACACTGTACTTGCTGGGAACAGACGCATGTGCTATTTGCACTGTGTATGGCAATGGGAGCACAATAGTGACTTTCCTTACCAGAAAACAACTCTTGCTCTTAGGACAAGAAACTGCATGTGATTCCACTCCATTTAGGACTGGGAAACAAACAGTAGCTCGCCTTACAAAAAACACACTCTGCTTTAGAGAAAAGAGCACTCTTCTACTCTACTGTGTTTCCTATGGGGTCCAAACAGTGAGCTTGCTCAGAACAAAAGAACTGTGCTGCCTACACACACGGCCATATCTAGTTCAACTCTGCTTAGTAAACTGACAAGAACAGTAGCTCCTATTCAGTCCAATACACTGTACTTGCTGGGAAAAGACGCGAGTGCTATTTGCCTTGTGTAGGGCAATGGGAGCACAATAGTGACTTTCCTTACCATAAAACAACTCTTGCTCATAGGACCAGAAACTGCATGTGATTCAACTCCATTTAGGTCTGGGAAACAAATGCTAGCTCGCCTTACATGAAACACACTCTGCTTTAGAGAAAAGAGCACTCTTCTACTCTACTGTGTTTCCTATGGTGTCCGAACAGTGAGCTTGCTCAGAACAAAAGAACTGTGCTTCCTAAACACAAGGGCCATATCTAGTTCAACTCTGCTTAGGAAACTGACAAGAACAGTAGCTCCTTTTCAGTCCAATACACTGTACTTGCGGGGAAGAGACGCGAGGGCTATTTGCACTGTGTATGGCAATTAGAGCACAATAGTGACTCGTCTTACCAGAAAACAACTCTTGCTCGTAGGACAAAAAACTGCATGTGACTCAACTCCATATAGGACTGGGAAACAAACGCTAGCTCGCCTTACGAGAAACACACTCTGCTTTTGAGAAAAGAGCACTCTTCTACTCTACTGTGTTTCCTATGGAGTCCAAACACTGAACTTGCTCAGAACAAAAGAACTGTGCTTCCTACACACACGGCCATATCTAGTTCAATTCTGCTTAGGAACCTGACAAGAACAGTAGATCCTCTTCAGTCCAATACACTGTACTTGCTGGGAACAACGCCAGTGCTATTTGTCCTGTGTATGGCAATGGCAGCGCAAAAGTGACTCTTCTTACCATAAAACAACTCTTGCTCGTAGGACTAGAAACTGCATGTGATTCAACTCCATTTAGGACTGGGAAACAAACGCTAGCTCGCCTTACAAGAAACACACTCTGCTTTAGAGAAAGAGCACTCTTCTACTCTACTGTGTTTCCTATAAGGCCAGAAGAGTGAGCTTGCTCAGAACAAAAGAGCTGTGCTTCCTACACACGGGCCATAACTAGTTCCACTCTTGCTTAGGAAACTGACAAGAACAGTAGCTCCTCTTCAGTCCGATACAATGTACTTGCTGGGAACAGACGCGAGTGCTATTTGCACTGTGTATGGCAATGGGAGATCAATAGTGACTTTCCTTTCCAAAAAAAACAACTGTTGCTCGTAGGACCAGGAACTGCATGAGACTCAACTCCATTTAGGACTGGGAAGCAAATGCTAGCTCGACGTCCAAAAAACACACTCTGCTTTTGAGAAAAGAGCACTCTTCTACTCTACTGTGTTTCCTATGTGTTCCGAAAAGTGAGCTTGCTCAGAACAAAAAAACTGTGCTTCCTACACACACGGCCATATCTAGTTCAAGTCTGCTTAGAAACCTGACAAGAACAGTAGATCCTTTTCAGTCCAATACCCTGTACTTGCTGGGAACAGACGCCAATGCTATTTGTCCTGTGTATGGCAATGGCAGCACAATAGTGACTCTTCTTACCAGAAAACAACTCTTGCATGTGATTCAACTCCATTCAACAAACTGCATGTGATTCAACTCCATTTAGGACTGGGAAACAAACTCTAGCTCGCTTTACAAGAAACACAATCTGATTTTGAGAAAAGAGCACTCTTCTACTCTACTGTGTTTCCTATAGGGCCAGAACAGTGAGCTTGCCTCAAAAAAAAAGAACTGTGCTTCCTACACACACGGGCCATATGTAGTTCAACTCTGCTTAGGAAACTGAGAAGAACAGTAGCTCCTCTTCTTTCCAATACACTGTACTTGCTGGGAACAGATGGGAGGGCTATTTGCACTGTGTATGGCAATGGGAGCACAATAGTGACTTTCCTTAACAGAAAACAACTCTTGCTCATAGGAACACAAACTGCATGTGATTCCACTCCATTTAGGAATGGGAAACAAACGCTAGCTCGCCTTAAAAGAAAACACACTCTGCTTTTGAGAAAAAAGCACTCTTCTACTCTACTGTGTTTCCTATGGGGTCCGAACAGTGAGCTTGCTCAGAACAAAAAAAACTGTGCTTCCTACACACACGGGCCATATCTAGTTCAAGTCTGCTTAGGAACCTGACAAGAACAATAGATCTTCTAAAGCCCAATATACTGTACTTGCTGCGAACAGACGCCAGTGCTATTTGTCCTGTGTATGGCAATGGCAGCGCAATAGTGACTCTTTTTACCAGAAAACAACTCTTGCTCGTAGTACCAGAAACTGCATGGGATTCAACTCCATTTATGACTGCGAAACAAACGCTAGCTCGCCTTACAAGTAACACACTCTGCTTTACAGAAAAGAGCACTCTTCTGCTCTACTGTGTTTCCAATGGGGTCCAAACAGTGAGCTTGCAAAGAACAAAAGAACTGTGCTTCCTACAAACATGGATCATATCTAGTTCCACTCTGCTTAGGAAACTGTCATGAACAGTAGCACCTATCCAGTCCAATACACTGTACTTCCTGGGAACAGACGCGAGTGCTATTTGCACTGTGTATGGCAATGGGAGAGCAATGAGACTTTCCTTACCAGAAAAGAACTCTTGATCGTAGGACCTGAAACTGCATGTGATTCAACTCCATTTAGGACTAGGAAACAAACGCTAGCTCGCCTTACAAGAAACACACTCTGCTTTTGAGAAAAGAGCACTCTTCTACTCTACTGTGTTTCCTATAGGGCCAGAACAGTGAGCTTGCTCAGAACATAAGAACTGTGCTTCCTACACACACGGGCCATATCTACTTCAACTCTGCTTAGGAAACTGATAAGAAAAGTAGCTCCTCTTCAGTCCGATATACTGTACTTGCTGGGAACAGACGCGAGTGCTATTTGCACTGTGTATGGCAATGGGAGCGCAATAGTGACTTTCCTTACCAGAAAACAACTCTTGCTCATAGGACCAGAAACTGCATGTGATTCAACTCCATTTAGGACTGGGAAACAAACGATAGCTCACCTTACAAGAAACACACTCTGCTTTTGAGAAAAGCACACTCTTCTACTCTACTGTGTTTCCTATAGGGTCCGAATAGTGAGCTTGCTCAGAATAAAAGAACTGTGCTTCCTACACACACGGCCATATCTAGTTCAATTCTGCTTAGGAACCTGAAAGAACAGTAGATCCTCTTCAGTCCAATACACTGTACTTGCTGGGAACAGACGCCAGTACTCTTTGTCCTGTATATGGCAATGGAAGCACAATAGTGACTCTTCTTACCATAAAACAACTCTTGCTCGTAGGACCAGAAACTGCATGTGATTCTACTCCATTTAGGACTGGGAAACAAACGATAGCTCGCCTTACAAGAAACACACTCTGCTTTAGAGAAAAGAGCACTCTTCTACTCTACTGTGTTTCCTATAGGGCCAGAACAGTGAGCTTGCTCAGAAAAAAAAACTGTGCTTCCTACACACACGGGCCATATCTAGTTCAACTCTGCTTAGGAAACTGACAAGAACAGTAGCTCCTCTTCAGTACGATACACTGTACTTGCTGGGAACAGACGCCAGTGCTATTTCCACTGTGGAAGGCAATGGGAGCAAAATAGTGACTTTCCTTACCAGAAAACAACTCTTGCTCGTAGGACCAGAAACTGCATATGATTCAACTCCATTTAGGACTGAGAAACAAATGCTAGCTTGCCTTCCATGAAACACACTCTGCTTTTGAGAAAAGAGCACTCTTCTACTCTACTGTGTTTCCTATGGGGTACGAACAGTGAGCTTGCTCAGAACAAAAGAACTGTGCTTCCTACACACACGGGCCATATCTAGTTCAACTCTGCTTAGGAAACTGACAAGAACAGTAGCTCCTCTTCAGTCCGATACACTGTACTTGCTGGGAACAGACGCGAGTGCTATTTGCACTTTGTATGGCAATGGGAGCGCAATAGTGACTTTCCTTACCAGAAAACAACTCTTGCTCGTAGGACCAGAAACTCCATGTGATTCAACTCCATTTAGGACTAAGAAACAAATGCTAGCTCGCCTTATATGAAACACATTCTGCTTTTGAGAAAAGAGCACTCTTCTACTCTACTGTGTTTCTTATGGGGTCCAAACAGTGAGCTTGCTCAGAACCAAAGAACTGTGCTTCCTACACACACGGATCATATCTAGTTCAACTCTGCTTAGTAAACTGACAAGAACAGTAGCTCCTATTCAGTCCAATACAATGTACTTGCGGGGAACAGACGCGAGTGCTATTTGCACTGTGTATGGCAATTGGAGCCCAATAATGACTTGTCTTACCAGAAAACCACTCTTGCTCGTAGGAAAAAAAACTGCATGTGACTCAACTCCATTTAGGACTTTGAAACAAACGCTAGCTCGACTTTTAAGAAACACACTCTGCTTTTGAGAAAAGAGCACTCTTCTACACTACTGTGTTTCCTATGGGGTCCGAAAATTGAGCTTGCTCAGAACAAAAAAACTGTGCTTCCTACACACACGGCCATATCTAGTTCAAGTCTGCTTAGGAACCTGACAAGAACAGTTGATCCTCTTCAGTCCAATACACTGTACTTGCTGGGAACAGACGCCAGTGCTCTTTGTCCTGTGTATGGCAATGGCAGCGCAATAGTGACTCTTCTTACCAGAAAACAACTCTTGCTCGTGGACCAGAAACTGCATGTGATTCAACTCCATTTAGGACTGGAAAACAAACGCTAGCTCGCCCTACAAGAAACACACTCTGCTTTTGAGAAAAGAGCACTCTTCTACTCTACTGTGTTTCCTATGGGGTCCAAACAGTGAGCTTGCTCAGAACAAAAGAACTGTGCTTCCTACACACGCGGGACATATCTCGTTCAACTCTGCTTAGGAAACTGACAAGAACAGTAGCTCCTCTTCAGTCTGATACACTGTACTTGCTGGGAACAGACATGAGTGCTATTTGCACTGTGTATGGCAATGGGAGCACAATAGTGACTTTCCTTACCAGAAAACAACTCTTGGTCATAGGACCAGAAACTGCATGTGATTCAAATCCATTTAGGACTTGGAAACAAACGCTAGCTCGCCTTACAAGAAACACAATCTGCTTTTGAGAAAAGAGCACTCTTCTACTCTACTGTGTTTCCTATAGGGCCAGAACAGTGAGCTTGCTCAGAACAAAAGAACTGTGCTTCCTACACACACGGCCATATCTAGTTCAACTCTGCTGAGGAAACTGACAAGAACAGTAGCTCCTAATCAGTCCAATACACTGTACTTGAAGGGAACAGACGCGAGTGCTATTTGCACTATGTATGGCAATGGGAACACAATAGTGACTAGTCTTACCAGAAAACAACTCTTGCTCGTAGGACAAAAAACTGCATGTGACTCAACTCCATTTAGTACTGGGAAACAAACACTAGCTCGTATTCCAAGAAACACACTCTGCTTTTGAGAAAAGAGCACTCTTCTACTCTAGTGTTTCCTATGTGTTCCGAACAGTGAGCTTGCTCATAACAAAAAAAACTGTGCTTCAAACAAACACGGCCATATCTAGTTCAATTCTGCTTAGGAACCTGACAAGAACAGTAGCTCCTCTTCAATCCGATACACTGTACTTGCTGGGAACAGACGCATGTGCTATTTGCACTGTTTATGGCAATGGGAGCACAATATTGACTTTCCTTACCATAAAACAACTCTTGCTCGTAGGACCAGAAACTGCATGGGATTCAACTTCATTTAGGACTGGGAAACAAACGCTAGCTCGCCTTCCAAAAATAAACTCTGCTTTTGAGAAAAGAGCACTCTTCTACTCTACTGTGTTTCCTATGTGTTCCGAACAGTGAGCTTGCTCAGAACAAAAAAACTGTGCTTCCTACACACACGGCCATATCTAGTTCAAGTCTGCTTAGGAAACTGACAAGAACAGTAGCTCCTATTCAGTCTGATACACTGTACTTGCTGGGAACAGACGCGAGTGCTATTTGCACTGTATATGGCATTTGGAGCGCAACAGTGACTCTACTTACCTGAAAACAACTCTTGCTCGTAGGAAAAAAAAACTGCATGTGACTCAACTCCATTTAGGACTGGGAAACAAACGCGAACTCGCCTTACAAGAAACACACTCTGCTTTTAAGAAAAGTGCACTCTTCTACTCTACTGTGTTTCCTATAGGGCCAGAACAGTGAGCTTGCTCAGAACATAAGAACTGTGCTTCCTACACACACGGGCCATATCTAGTTCAACTCTGCTTAGGAAACTGACAAGAACAGTAGCTCCTCTTCAGTCTGATACACTGTACTTGCTGGGAACAGACGCACGTGCTATTTGCACTGTGTATGGCAATGGGAGCGCAATAGTGACTTTCCTTACCAGAAAACAACTCTTGCTCATAGGACCAGAAACTGCATGTGATTCCACTCCCTTTAGGACTGGGAAACAAACGCGAGCTCGCCTTACAAGAAACACACTCTGCTTTTAAGAAAAGTGCACTCTTCTACTCTACTGTGTTTCCTATAGGGCCAGAACAGTGATCTTGCTCAGAACAAAAGAACTGTGCTTCCTACACACACGGGCCATATCTAGTTCAACTCTGCTTAGGAAAGTGACAAGAACAGTAGCTCCTCTTCTGTCCAATACACTGTACTTGCTCGGAACACACGCGAGTGCTATTTGCACTGTGTATGGCAATTGGAGCACAATAGTGACTCGTCTTACCAGAAAACAACTCTTGCTCGTAGGACAAAAAACTGCATGTGACTCAACTCCATTTAGGACTGGGAAACAAACGCTAGCTTGCCTTCTAAAAACACATTCTGCTTTTGAGAAAAGAGCACTCTTGTACTCTACTGTGTTTCCTATGTGTTCCGAACAGTGAGCTTGCTCAGAACAAAAAAACTGTGCTTCCTACACACACGGCCATATCTAGTTCAAGTCTGCTTAGGAAACTGACATGAACAGTAGCTCCTATTCAGTCTGATACACTGTATTTGCTGGGAACAGACGCGAGTGCTATTTGCACTGTATATGGCATTTGGAGTGCAACAGTGACTCTTCTTACCAGAAAACAACTCTTGCTCGTAGGACAAAAAACTGCATGTGACTCAACTCCATTTATGACTGGGAAACCAACGCGAGTTCGCCTTCCAAAAACACACTCTGCTTTTGAGAAAAGAGCACTCTTCTACTCTACTGTGTTTCCTATGTGTGCCGAACAGTGAGCTTGCTCAGAAAAAAAAACTGTGCTTCCTACAAACATTGCCACATCTAGTTCAAGTCTTCTTAGGAACCTGACAAGAACAGTAGATCCTCTTAAGTCCAATACACTGTGCTCCAGGGAACAGACAACAGTACTATTTGTCCTGTGTATGGCAATGGCAGCGCAATAGTGACTCTTCTTAACATAAAACAACTCTTAGTCGTAGGACCAGAAACTGCATGTGATTCAACTCCATTTAGGACTGGGAAACAAACGCTAGCTCTCCTTACAAGAAACACACTCTGCTTTAGAGAAAAGAGCACTCTTCTACTCTACTGTGTTTCCTATAGGGCCAGAACAGTGAGCTTGCTCAGAACAAAAGAACTGTGCTTCCTACACACACCGACCATATCTAGTTCAACTCTGCTTAGGAAACTGACAAGAACAGTAGCTCCTCTTCAGTCCGATACACTGTATTTGCTGGGAACAGACACGAGTGCTATTTGCACTGTGTATGGCAATGGGAGCTCAATAGTTACTTTCCTTATCAGAAAACAACTCTTGCTCGTAGGAACAGAAACTGCATGGTATTCAACTCCATTTAGGACTGGGAAACAAACGCTAGCTTGCCTTACAAGAAACACACTCTGCTTTTGAGAAAAGAGCACAATTATACTCTACTGTTTTTCCTATGGGGTCCGAACAGAGAGCTTGCTCAGAACAAAAGAACTTTGCTTCCTACACACACGGCCATATCTAGTTCAATTCTGCTTAGGAACCTGACAAGAACAGTAGCTCCTCTTCAGTCCGATACACTGTACATGCTGGGAACAGACACGAGTGCTATTTGCACTGTGTATGGCAATGGGAGCGCAATAGTGACTTTCCTTACCAGAAAACAACTCTTGCTCGTAGGACCAGAAACTGCATGTAATTCAACTCCATTTAGGAATGGGAAACAAACGCTAGCTCGCCTTACAAGAAACACTCTCTGCTTTTGAGAAAAGAGCACTCTTCTACTCTACTGTGTTTCCTATAGGGTCCGAACAGTGAGCTTGCTCAGAACAAACGAACTGTGCTTTCAACACACACGGCCATATCTAGTTCAAGTCTGCTTAAGAACCTGACAAGAACAGTAGATCCTCTTCAGTTCAATACACTGTACTTGCTGGGAACAGACGCCAGTGCTATTTGCACTGTGTATGGCAATTGGAGCACAATAGTGACTCTACTTACCTGAAAACAACTCTTGCTCGTAGGACAAATAACTGCATGTGACTCAACTCCATTTAGGACTGGGAAACAAACGCGAGCTCGCCTTACAAGAAACACACTCTGCTTTTGAGAAAAGAGCACTCTTCTACTCTACTGTTTCCTATGTGTTCCGAACAGTGAGCTTGCTCAGAATAAAAAAACTGTGCTTCCTACAAACACGGCCACATCTAGTACAAGCCTCCTTAGGAACCTGACAAGAACAGTAGATCCTCTTCAGTCCGATAAACTGTACTTGCTGGGAACAGACGGGAGGGCTATTTGCACTGTGTATGGCAATGGGAGCGCAATAGTGACTTTCCTTACCAGAAAACAACTCTTGCTCGTAGGACCAGAAATTGCATGTGATTCAACTCCATTTAGGACTGGGAAACAAATGCTAGCTCGCCTTACATGAAACACACTCTGCTTTTGAGGAAAGAGCACTCTTCTACCCTACTGTGTTTCCTATGGGGTCCAAACAGTGAGCTTGCTCAGAACAAAAGAACTGTGCTTCCTACACACACGGCCATATCTAGTTCAACTCTGCTTAGGAACCTGACAAAAACAGTAGATCCTCTTCAGTCCAATACACTGTACATGCTAGGAACAGACGCGTGTGCTATTTGCCCTGTGTATGACAATGGGAGCACAATAGTGACTCCTCTTACCAGAAAACAACTCTTGCTCGTAGGACCAGAAACTGCATGTGATTCAACTCCACTTAGGACTGGGAAAAAAAACACCAACTCGCCTTACAAGAAACACACTCTGATTTAGAGAAAAAGCAATCTTCTACTCCATTGTGTTTCCTAAGAAGTCCAAAGAGTGAACTTGCTCAGAACAAAAGAACTGTGCTTCCTACACACACGGCCATATCTAGTTCAATTCTGCTTAGGAACCTGACAAGAACAGTAGATCCTCTTCAGTCCAATACACTATACTGCTGGGAACAGACAACAGTGCTATTAGTCCTGTGTATGGCAATGGCAACACAATAGTGACTATTCTTACCATAAAACAACTCTTGCTCGTAGGACTAGAAAGTGCATGTGATTACACTCCATTTAGGACTGGGAAACAAACGCTAGCTCGCCTTACAAGAAACACACTCTGCTTTTAAGAAAAGTGCACTCTTCTACTCTACTGTGTTTCCCATAGGGCCAGAACAGTGAGCTTGCTCAGAACATAAGAACTGTGCTTCCTACACACACGGGCCATATCTAGTTCAAGTCTGCTTACGAAACTGACAAGAACAGTAGCTCCTCTTCACTCTGATACACTGTACTTGCTGGGAACAGACGCATGTGCTATTTGTACTGTGTATGGCAATGGGAGCGCAATAGTGACTTTCCTTACCAAAAAACAACTCTTGCTCATAGGACCAGATACTGCATGTGATTCCACTCCCTTTAGGACTGGGAAACAAACGCGAGCTCGCCTTACAAGAAACACACTCTGCTTTTGAGAAAAGAGCACTCTTCTACTCTACTGTGTTTCCTATAGGGCCAGAACAGTGAGCTTGCTCAGAACATAAGAACTGTGCTTCCTACACACACGGGCCATATCTAGTTCAACTCTGCTTAGGAAACTGACAAGAACAGTAGCTCCTCTTCAGTCTGATACACTGTACTTGGTGGGAAAAGACACAAGTGTTATTTGTCCTGTGTATGGCAATGGCAGCACAATAGTGACTCTTCTTACCAGAAAACAACTTTTGCTTGCAGGACTAGAAACTGCATGTGATTCAACTCCATTTAGGACTGGGAAACAAACGCTAGCCTGCCCTATAAGAAACACACTCTCCTTTTAAGAAAAGAGCACTCTTCTACTCTACTGTGTTTCCTATGGGGTCCAAACAGTGAGCTTGCTCAGAACAAAAGAACTGTGCTTCCTACACACGCGGGACATATCTCATTCAACTCTGCTTAGGAAACTGACAAGAACAGTAGCTCCTCTTCAGTCTGATACACTGTACTTGCTGGGAACAGACGCATGTGCTATTTGCACTGTGTATGGCAATGGGAGCGCAATAGTGACTTTCCTTACCAGAAAACAACTCTTACTCATAGCACCAGAAACTGCATGTGATTCCACTCCATTTAGACTGGGAAACAAACACTAGCTCGCCTTCCAATAAACACACTCTGCTTTTGAGAAAAGAGCACTCTTCTACTCTACTGTTTCCTATGTGTTCCGAACAGTGAGCTTGCTCAGAACAAAAAAACTGTGCTTCCTACAAACATTGCCACATCTAGTTCAAGTCTGCTTAGGAACCTGACAAGAACAGTAGATCCTCTTCAGTCCGATAAACTGTACTTGCTGGGAACAGACGGGAGGGCTATTTGCACTGTGTATGGCAATGGGAGCACAATAGTGACTTTCCTTACCAGAAAACAACTCTTGCTCGTAGGACCAGAAATTGCATGTGATTCAACTCCATTTAGGACTGGGAAACAAATGCTAGCTCGCCTTACATGAAACACACTCTGCTTTTGAGGAAAGAGCACTCTTCTACCCTAGTGTGTTTCCTATGGGGTCCAAACAGTGAGCTTGCTCAGAACAAAAGAACTGTGCTTCCTACACACACGGCCATATCTAGTTCAACTCTGCTTAGGAACCTGACAAAAACAGTAGATCCTCTTCAGTCCAATACACTGTACATGCTGGGAACAGACGCGTGTGCTATTTGCCCTGTGTATGACAATGGGAGCACAATAGTGACTCCTCTTACCAGAAAACAACTCTTGCTCGTAGGACCAGAAACTGCATGTGATTCAACTCCACTTAGGACTGGGAAAAAAAACACCAACTCGCCTTACAAGAAACACACTCTGATTTAGAGAAAAAAGCAATCTTCTACTCTATTGTGTTTCCTAAGAAGTCCAAAGAGTGAACTTGCTCAGAACAAAAGAACTGTGCTTCCTACACACACGGCCATATCTAGTTCAATTCTGCTTAGGAACCTGACAAGAACAGTAGATCCTCTTCAGTCCAATACACTATACTGCTGGGAACAGACAACAGTGCTATTAGTCCTGTGTATGGCAATGGCAACACAATAGTGACTATTCTTACCATAAAACAACTCTTGCTCGTAGGACCAGAAAGTGCATGTGATTACACTCCATTTAGGACTGGGAAACAAACGCTAGCTCGCCTTACAAGAAACACACTCTGCTTTTAAGAAAAGTGCACTCTTCTACTCTACTGTGTTTCCCATAGGGCCAGAACAGTGAGCTTGCTCAGAACATAAGAACTGTGCTTCCTACACACACGGGCCATATCTAGTTCAAGTCTGCTTAGGAAACTGACAAGAACAGTAGCTCCTCTTCAGTCTGATACACTGTACTTGCTGGGAACAGACGCATGTGCTATTTGCACTGTGTATGGCAATGGGAGCGCAATAGTGACTTTCCTTACCATAAAACAACTCTTGCTCTTAGGACCAGAAACTGCATGTGATTCAACTCCATATAGTACTGGGAAACAAACGCTAGCTCCCCTTACAAGAAACACAATCTGCTTTTGAGAAAAGAGCACTCTTCTACTCTACTGTGTTTCCTATAGGGCCAGAACAGTGAGCTGGTTCAGAACAAAAGAACTGTGCTTCCTTCACACACGGCCATATCTAGTTCAACTCTGCTTAGGAAACTGACAAGAAGAGTAGCTCCTCTTCAGTCCAATACACTGTATTTGCTCGGAACAGCTGCGAGTGCTATTTGCACTGTGTATGGCAATTGGAGCACAATAGTGACTCTTCTTACCAGAAAACAACTCTTGCTCGTAGGACAAAAAACTGCATGTGACTCAACTCCATTTAGGACTGGGAAACAAACGCTAGCTCGCCTTCCAAAAACACACTCTGCTTTTGAGAAAAGAGCACTCTTCTACTCTACTGTGTTTCCTATGGGTTCCAAAGAGTGAGCTTGCTCAGAACAAAAGAACTGTGCTTCTTACACACATGGATCATATCTCGTTCAACTCTGCTTAGGAAACTGACAAGAACAGTAGCTCCTATTCAGTCCAATACACTGTACTTGCTGGGAAAAGACGCGAGTGCTATTTGCACTGTGTATGGAATTTGGAGCGCAATAGTGACTCTTCTTACCAGAAAACAACTCTTGCTCGTGGACCAGAAACTGCATGTGATTCAACTCCATTTAGGACTGGAAAACAAACGCTAGCTCGCCCTACAAGAAACACACTCTGCTTTTGAGAAAAGAGCACTCTTCTACTCTACTGTGTTTCCTATGGGGTCCAAACAGTGAGCTTGCTCAGAACAAAAGAACTGTGCTTCCTACACACGGCCATATCTAGTTAAACTCTGCTGAGGAAACTGACAAGAACAGTAGCTCCTAATCAGTCCAATACACTGTACTTGAAGGGAACAGACGCGAGTGCTATTTGCACTATGTATGGCAATTGGAACACAATAGTGACTCGTCTTACCAGAAAACAACTCTTGCTCGTAGGACAAAAAACTGCATGTGACTCAACTCCATTTAGTACTGGGAAACAAACACTAGCTCGTATTCCAAGAAACACACTCTGCTTTTGAGAAAAGAGCACTCTTCTACTCTACTGTTTCCTATGTGTTCCGTACAGTGAGCTTGCTCATAACAAAAAAACTGTGCTTCAAACAAACACGGCCATATCTAGTTCAAGTCTGCTTAGGAACCTGACAAGAACAGTAGATCCTCTTCAATCCCATACACTGTACTTGCTGGGATCAGACGCATGTGCTATTTGCACTGTTTATGGCAATGGGCGCGCAATAGTGACTTTCCTTACCATAAAACAACTCTTGCTCGTAGGACCAGAAACTGCATGTGATTCAACTCCATTTAGGACTGGGAAACAAATGCTAGCTCTCCTTACATGAAACACACTCTGCTTTTGAGAAAAGAGCACTCTTCTACTCTACTGTGTTTCCAATGGGGTCTAAACAGTGAGCTTGCTCAGAACAAAAGAACTGTGCTTCCTACACACATGGCCATATCTAGTTCAACTCTGCTTAGGAAACTGACAAGAACAGTAGCTCCTATTCAGCCCAATACACTGTACTTGCTCGGAACAGACGCGAGGGCTATTTGCACTGTGTATGGCAATTGGAGCACAATAGTGACTCGTCTTACCAGAAAACAACTCTTGCTCGTAGGACAAAAAACTGCATGTGACTCAACTCCATTTAGGACTGGGAAACAAATGCTAGCTCGCCTTCCAAAAATATACTCTGCTTTTGAGAAAAGAGCACTCTTCTACTCTACTGTGTTTCCTATGTGTTCTGAACAGTGAGCTTGCTCAGAACAAAAAAACTGTGCTTCCTACACACACGGCCATATCTAGTTCAAGTCTGCTTAGGAAACTGACAAGAACAGTAGCTCCTATTCAGTCTGATACACTGTACTTGCTGGGAACAGACGCGAGTGCTATTTGCACTGTATATGGCATTTGGAGCGCAACAGTGACTCTACTTACCTGAAAACAACTCTTACTCGTAGGAAAAAAAACTGCATGTGACTCAACTCCATTTAGGACTGGGAAACAAACGCGAGCTCACCTTACAAGAAACACACTCTGCTTTTAAGAAAAGTGCACTCTTCTACTCTACTGTGTTTCCTATAGGGCCAGAACAGTGAGCTTGCTCAGTACATAAGAACTGTGCTTTCTACACACACGGGCCATATCTAGTTCAACTCTGCTTAGGAAACTGACAAGAACAGTAGCTCCTCTTCAGTCTGATACACTGTACTTGCTGGGAACAGACGCATGTGCTATTTGCACTGTGTATGGCAATGGGAGCACAATAGTGACTTTCCTTACCAGAAAACAACTCTTGCTCATAGGACCAGAAACTGCATGTGATTCCACTCCCTTTAGGACTGGGAAACAAACGCGAGCTCGTCTTACAAGAAACACACTCTGCTTTTAAGAAAAGTGCACTCTTCTACTCTACTGTGTTTCCTATAGGGCCAGAACAGTGAGCTTGCTCAGAACATAAGAACTGTGCTTCCTACGCACACGGGCCATGTCTAGTTCAACTCTGCTTAGGAAACTGACAAGAACAGTAGCTCCTCTTCAGTCTGATATACTGTACTTGCTGGGAACAGACGCATGTGCTATTTGCACTGTGTATGGCAATGGGATCGCAATAGTGACTTTCCTTACCAGAAAACAACTCTTGCTCATAGGACCAGAAACTGCATGTGATTCCACTCCCTTTTGGACTGGGAAACAAACGCTAGCTCGCCTTACAAGAAACACACTCTGCTTTAGAGAAAAGAGCACTCTTCTACTCTACTGTTTCCTATGTGTTCCGAACAGTGAGCTTGCTCAGAACAAAAAAACTGTGCTTCCTACAAACATTGCCACATCTAGTTCAAGTCTGCTTAGGAACCTGACAAGAACAGTAGATCCTCTTCAGTCCGATACACTGTACTTGCTGGGAACAGACGGGAGGGCTATTTGCACTGTGTATGGCAATGGGAGCACAATAGTGACTTTCCTTACCAGAAAACAACTCTTGTTCGTAGGACCAGAAACTGCATGTGATTCAACTCCATTTAGGACTGGGAAACAAATGCTAGCTCGCCTTACATGAAACACACTCTGCTTTTGAGAAAAGAGCACTCTTCTACTCTACTGTGTTTCCTATGGGGTCCAAACAGTGATCTTGCTCAGAACAAAAGAACTGTGCTTCCTACACTCACAGGCCATATCTAGTTCAACTTTGCTTAGGAAACTGACAAGAACAGTAGCTCCTCTTCTGTCCAATACACTGTACTTGCTCGGAACACACGCGAGTGCTATTTGCACTGTGTATGGCAATTGGAGCACAATAGTGACTCGTCTTACCAGAAAACAACTCTTGCTCGTAGGACAAAAAACTGCATGTGACTCAACTCCATTTAGGACTGGGAAACAAACGCTAGCTCGCCTTCTAAAAACACATTCTGCTTTTGAGAAAAGAGCACTCTTCTACTCTACTGTGTTTCCTATGTGTTCCGAACAGTGAGCTTGCTCAGAACAAAAAAACTGTGCTTCCTACACACACGGCCATATCTAGTTCAAGTCTGCTTAGGAAACTGACAAGAACAGTAGCTCCTATTCAGTCTGATACACTGTATTTGCTGGGAACAGACGCGAGTGCTATTTGCACTGTATATGGCATTTGGAGTGCAACAGTGACTCTTCTTACCAGAAAACAACTCTTGCTCGTAGGACAAAAAACTGCATGTGACTCAACTCCATTTAGGACTGGGAAACCAACGCGAGTTCGCCTTCCAAAAACACACTCTGCTTTTGAGAAAAGAGCACTCTTCTACTCTACTGTGTTTCCTATGTGTTCCGAACAGTGAGCTTGCTCAGAAAAAAAAACTGTGCTTCCTACAAACATTGCCACATCTAGTTCAAGTCTTCTTAGGAACCTGACAAGAACAGTAGATCCTCTTCAGTCCAATACACTGTGCTCCTGGAAACAGACAACAGTACTATTTCCTGTGTATGGCAATGGCAGCGCAATAGTGACTCTTCTTAACATAAAACAACTCTTAGTCGTAGGACCAGAAACTGCATGTGATTCAACTCCATTTAGGACTGGGAAACAAACGCTAGCTCTCCTTACAAGAAACAAACTCTGCTTTAGAGAAAAGAGCACTCTTCTACTCTACTGTGTTTCCTATAGGGCCAGAACAGTGAGCTTGCACAGAACAAAAGAACTGTGCTTCCTACACACACCGACCATATCTAGTTCAACTCTGCTTAGGAAACTGACAAGATCAGTAGCTCCTCTTCAGTCCGATACACTGTATTTGCTGGGAACAGACGCGAGTGCTATTTGCACTGTGTATGGCAATGGGAGCTCAATAGTTACTTTCCTTATCAGAAAACAACTCTTGCTCGTAGGAACAGAAACTGCATGGTATTCAACTCCATTTAGGACTGGGAAACAAACGCTAGCTTGCCTTACAAGAAACACACTCTGCTTTTGAGAAAAGAGCACAATTCTACTCTACTGTGTTTCCTATGGGGTCCGAACAGAGAGCTTGCTCAGAACAAAAGAACTTTGCTTCCTACACACACGGCCATATCTAGTTCAATTCTGCTTAGGAACCTGACAAGAACAGTAGCTCCTCTTCAGTCCGATACACTGTACTTCCTGGGAACAGACGGGAGTGCTATTTGCACTGTGTATGGCTATTGGAGCACAATAGTGACTCGTCTTACCAGAAAACAACGCTTGCTCATAGGACAAAAAACTGCATGTGACTCAACTCCATTTAGGACTGGGAAACAAACGCTAGCTCGCCTTACAAGAAACACACTCTGCTTTTGAGAAAAGAGCACTCTTCTACTCTACTGTGTTTCCTATGGGTTCCGAAGAGTGAGCTTGCTCAGAACAAAAAAACTGTGCTTCCTACACACACGGCCATATCTAGTTCAAGTCTGCTTAGGAAACTGACAAGAACAGTAGCTCCTATTCAGTCTGATACACTGTACTTGCTGGGAACAGACGCGAGTGCTATTTGCACTGTGTATGGCAATTGGAGCACAATAGTGACTCTACTTACCTGAAAACAACTCTTGCTCGTAGGACAAAAAACTGCATGTGACTCAACTCCATTTAGGACTGGGAAACAAACGCGAGCTCGCCTTACAAGAAACACACTCTGCTTTTAAGAAAAGTGCACTCTTCTACTCTACTGTGTTTCCTATAGGGCCAGAACAGTGAGCTTGCTCAGAACATAAGAACTGTGCTTCCTACACACACGGGCCATATCTAGTTCAACTCTGCTTAGGAAACTGACAAGAACAGTAGCTCCTCTTCAGTCTGATACACTGTACTTGCTGGGAACAGACGCATGTGCTATTTGCACTGTGTATGGCAATGGGAGCGCAATAGTGACTTTCCTTACCAGAAAACAACTCTTGCTCATAGGACCAGAAACTGCATGTGATTCCACTCCCTTTAGGACTGGGAAACAAACTCGAGCTCGCCTTACAAGAAACACACTCTGCTTTTAAGAAAAGTGCACTCTTCTACTCTACTGTGTTTCCTATAGGGCCAGAACAGTGAGCTTGCTCAGAACATAAGAACTGTGCTTTCTACACACACGGGCCATATCTAGTTCAACTCTGCTTAGGAAACTGACAAGAACAGTAGCTCCTCTTCAGTCTGATACACTGTACTTGGTGGGAAAAGACACAAGTGTTATTTGTCCTGTGTATGGCAATGGCAGCACAATAGTGACTCTTCTTACCAGAAAACAACTCTTGCTTGCAGGACTAGAAACTGCATGTGATTCAACTCCATTTAGGACTGGGAAACAAACTCTAGCTCGCCCTACAAGAAACACACTCTCCTTTTAAGAAAAGAGCACTCTTCTACTCTACTGTGTTTCCTATGGGGTCCAAACAGTGAGCTTGCTCAGAACAAAAGAACTGTGCTTCCTACACACGCGGGACATATCTCATTCAACTCTGCTTAGGAAACTGACAAGAACAGTAGCTCCTCTTCAGTCTGATACACTGTACTTGCTGGGAACAGACGCATGTGCTATTTGCACTGTGTATGGCAATGGGAGCGCAATAGTGACTTTCCTTACCAGAAAACAACTCTTACTCATAGGACCAGAAACTGCATGTGATTCCACTCCATTTAGACTGGGAAACAAACACTAGCTCGCCTTCCAAGAAACACACTCTGCTTTTGAGAAAAGAGCACTCTTCTACTCTACTGTTTCCTATGTGTTCCGAACAGTGAGCTTGCTCAGAATAAAAAAACTGTGCTTCCTACAAACACGGCCACATCTAGTACAAGCCTCCTTAGGAACCTGAAAAGAACAGTAGATCCCCTTCAGTCCGATACACTGTACTTGCTGGGAACAGACGGGAGGGCTATTTGCACTGTGTATGGCAATGGGAGCGCAATAGTGACTTTCCTTACCAGAAAACAACTCTTGCTCGTAGGACCAGAAACTGCATGTGATTCAACTCCATTTAGGACTGGGAAACAAATGCTAGCTCGCCTTACATGAAACACACTCTGCTTTTGAGAAAAGAGCACTCTTCTACTCTACTGTGTTTCTTATGTGTTCCGAACAGTGAGCTTGCTCAGAACAAAAAAACTGTGCTTCCTACACACACGGCCATATCTAGTTCAAGTCTGCTTAGGAAACTGACAAGAACAGTAGCTCCTATTCAGGCCGATACACTGTACTTGCTGGGAACAGACGCGAGTGCTCTTTGCACTGTATATGACATTTGGAGCGCAACAGTGACTCTTCTTACCAGAAAACAACTCTTGCTCGTAGGACCAGAAACTGCATGTGAGTCAACTCCATATAGGACTGGGAAACAAACGCTAGCTCCCCTTACAAGAAACACAATCTGCTTTTGAGAAAAGAGCACTCTACTACTCTACTGTGTTTCCTATAGGGCCAGAACAGTGAGCTTGCTCAGAACAAAAGAACTGTGCTTCCTACACACACGGCCATATCTAGTTCAACTCTGCTTAGGAACCTGACAAAAACAGTAGATCCTCTTCAGTCCAATACACTGTACATGCTGGGAACAGACGCGTGTGCTATTTGCCCTGTGTATGACAATGGGAGCACAATAGTGACTCCTCTTACCAGAAAACAAGTCTTGCTCGTAGGACCAGAAACTGCATGTGATTCAACTCCACTTAGGACTGGGAAAAAAAACACCAACTCGCCTTACAAGAAACACACTCTGATTTAGAGAAAAAAGCAATCTTCTACTCTATTGTGTTTCCTAAGAAGTCCAAAGAGTGAACTTGCTCAGAACAAAAGAACTGTGCTTCCTACACACACGGCCATATCTAGTTCAATTCTGCTTAGGAACCTGACAAGAACAGTAGATCCTCTTCAGTCCAATACACTATACTGCTGGGAACAGACAACAGTGCTATTAGTCCTGTGTATGGCAATGGCAACACAATAGTGACTATTCTTACCATAAAACAACTCTTGCTCGTAGGACCAGAAAGTGCATGTGATTACACTCCATTTAGGACTGGGAAACAAACGCTAGCTCGCCTTACAAGAAACACACTCTGCTTTTAAGAAAAGTGCACTCTTCTACTCTACTGTGTTTCCCATAGGGCCAGAACAGTGAGCTTGCTCAGAACATAAGAACTGTGCTTCCTACACACACGGGCCATATCTAGTTCAAGTCTGCTTAGGAAACTGACAAGAACAGTAGCTCCTCTTCAGTCTGATACACTGTACTTGCTGGGAACAGACGCATGTGCTATTTGCACTGTGTATGGCAATGGGAGCGCAATAGTGACTTTCCTTACCAAAAAACAACTCTTGCTCTTAGGACCAGAAACTGCATGTGATTCAACTCCATATAGGACTGGGAAACAAACACTAGCTCCCCTTACAAGAAACACAATCTGCTTTTGAGAAAAGAGCACTCTTCTACTCTACTGTGTTTCCTATAGGGCCAGAACAGTGAGCTTGCTCAGAACAAAAGAACTGTGCTTCCTACACACACGGCCATATCTAGTTCAACTCTGCTTAGGAAACTCACAAGAACAGTAGCTCCTCTTCAGTCCAATACACTGTACTTGCTCGGAACAGCTGCGAGTGCTATTTGCACTGTGTATGGCAATTGGAGCACAATAGTGACTCGTCTTACCAGAAAACAACTCTTGCTCGTAGGACAAAAAACTGCATGTGACTCAACTCCATTTAGGACGGGGAAACAAACGCTAGCTCGCCTTCCAAAAACACACTCTGCTTTTGAGAAAAGAGCACTCTTCTACTCTACTGTGTTTCCTATGGGGTCCAAAGAGTGAGCTTGCTCAGAACAAAAGAACTGTGCTTCCTACACACATGGATCATATCTCGTTCAACTCTGCTTAGGAAACTGACAAGAACAGTAGCTCCTATTCAGTCCAATACACTGTACTTGCTGGGAAAAGACGCGAGTGCTATTTGCACTGTGTATGGAATTTGGAGCGCAATAGTGACTCTTCTTACCAGAAAACAACTCTTGCTCGTGGACCAGAAACTGCATGTGATTCAACTCCATTTAGGACTGGAAAACAAACGCTAGCTCGCCCTACAAGAAACACACTCTGCTTTTGAGAAAAGAGCACTCTTCTACTCTACTGTGTTTCCTATGGGGTCCAAACAGTGAGCTTGCTCAGAACAAAAGAACTGTGCTTCCTACACACACGGCCATATCTAGTTCAACTCTGCTGAGGAAACTGACAAGAACAGTAGCTCCTAATCAGTCCAATACACTGTACTTGAAGGGAACAGACGCGAGTGCTATTTGCACTATGTATGGCAATTGGAACACAATAGTGACTCGTCTTACCAGAAAACAACTCTTGCTCGTAGGACAAAAAACTGCATGTGACTCAACTCCATTTAGTACTGGGAAACAAACACTAGCTCGTATTCCAAGAAACACACTCTGCTTTTGAGAAAAGAGCACTCTTCTACTCTACTGTTTCCTATGTGTTCCGTACAGTGAGCTTGCTCATAACAAAAAAACTGTGCTTCAAACAAACACGGCCATATCTAGTTCAAGTCTGCTTAGGAACCTGACAAGAACAGTAGATCCTCTTCAATCCGATACACTGTACATGCTGGGAACAGACGCATGTGCTATTTGCACTGTTTATGGCAATGGGAGCGCAATAGTGACTTTCCTTACCATAAAACAACTCTTGCTCGTAGGACCAGAAACTGCATGTGATTCAACTCCATTTAGGACTGGGAAACAAATGCTAGCTCTCCATACATGAAACACACTCTGCTTTTGAGAAAAGAGCACTCTTCTACTCTACTGTGTTTCCAATGGGGTCTAAACAGTGAGCTTGCTCAGAACAAAAGAACTGTGCTTCCTACACACATGGCCATATCTAGTTCAACTCTGCTTAGGAAACTGACAAGAACAGTAGCTCCTATTCAGCCCAATACACTGTACTTGCTCGGAACAGACGCGAGGGCTATTTGCACTGTGTATGGCAATTGGAGCACAATAGTGACTCGTCTTACCAGAAAACAACTCTTGTTCGTAGGACAAAAAACTGCTTGTGACTCAACTCCATTTAGGACTGGGAAACAAACGCTAGCTCGCCTTCCAAAAATACACTCTGCTTTTGAGAAAAGAGCACTCTTCTACTCTACTGTGTTTCTTATGTGTTCCGAACAGTGAGCTTGCTCAGAACAAAAAAACTGTGCTTCCTACACACACGGCCATATCTAGTTCAAGTCTGCTTAGGAAACTGACAAGAACAGTAGCTCCTATTCAGTCTGATACACTGTACTTGCTGGGAACAGACGCGAGTGCTATTTGCACTGTATATGGCATTTGGAGCGCAACAGTGACTCTACTTACCTGAAAACAACTCTTGCTCGTAGGAAAAAAAACTGCATGTGACTCAACTCCATTTAGGACTGGGAAACAAACGCGAGCTCGCCTTACAAGAAACACACTCTGCTTTTAAGAAAAGTGCACTCTTCTACTCTACTGTGTTTCCTATAGGGCCAGAACAGTGAGCTTGCTCAGTACATAAGAACTGTGCTTTCTACACACACGGGCCATATCTAGTTCAACTCTGCTTAGGAAACTGACAAGAACAGTAGCTCCTCTTCAGTCTGATACACTGTACTTGCTGGGAACAGACGCATGTGTTATTTGCACTGTGTATGGCAATGGGAGCACAATAGTGACTTTCCTTACCAGAAAACAACTCTTGCTCATAGGACCAGAAACTGCATGTGATTCCACTCCCTTTAGGACTGGGAAACAAACGCGAGCTCGTCTTACAAGAAACACACTCTGCTTTTAAGAAAAGTGCACTCTTCTACTCTACTGTGTTTCCTATAGGGCCAGAACAGTGAGCTTGCTCAGAACATAAGAACTGTGCTTCCTACACACACGGGCCATGTCTAGTTCAACTCTGCTTAGGAAACTGACAAGAACAGTAGCTCCTCTTCAGTCTGATATACTGTACTTGCTGGGAACAGACGCATGTCCTATTTGCACTGTGTATGGCAATGGGATCGCAATAGTGACTTTCCTTACCAGAAAACAACTCTTGCTCATAGGACCAGAAACTGCATGTGATTCCACTCCCTTTAGGACTGGGAAACAAACGCTAGCTCGCCTTACAAGAAACACACTCTGCTTTAGAGAAAAGAGCACTCTTCTACTCTACTGTTTCCTATGTGTTCCGAACAGTGAGCTTGCTCAGAACAAAAAAACTGTGCTTCCTACAAACATTGCCACATCTAGTTCAAGTCTGCTTAGGAACCTGACAAGAACAGTAGATCCTCTTCAGTCCGATACACTGTACTTGCTGGGAACAGACGGGAGGGCTATTTGCACTGTGTATGGCAATGGGAGCACAATAGTGACTTTCCTTACCAGAAAACAACTCTTGTTCGTAGGACCAGAAACTGCATGTGATTCAACTCCATTTAGGACTGGGAAACAAATGCTAGCTCGCCTTACATGAAACACACTCTGCTTTTGAGAAAAGAGCACTCTTCTACTCTACTGTGTTTCCTATGGGGTACAAACAGTGATCTTGCTCAGAACAAAAGAACTGTGCTTCCTACACACACGGGCCATATCTAGTTCAACACTGCTTAGGAAACTGACAAGAACAGTAGCTCCTCTTCTGTCCAATACACTGTACTTGCTCGGAACACACGCGAGTGCTATTTGCACTGTGTATGGCAATTGGAGCACAATAGTGACTCGTCTTACCAGAAAACAACTCTTGCTCGTAGGACAAAAAACTGCATGTGACTCAACTCCATTTAGGACTGGGAAACAAACGCTAGCTCGCCTTCCAAAAACACACTCTGCTTTTGAGAAAAGAGCACTCTTCTACTCTACTGTGTTTCCTATGGGGTCCAAACAGTGAGCTTGCTCAGAACAAAAGAACTGTGATTCCTACACACACCGACCATATCTAGTTCAACTCTGCTTAGGAAACTGACAAGAACAGTAGCTCCTATTCAGTCCAATACACTGTACTTGCTGGGAACAGACGCGAGTGCTATTTGCACTGTGTATGGCAATGGGAGCACAATAGTAACTTTCCTTACCAGAAAACAACTGTTGCTCATAGGACCGGAAACTGCCTGTGATTGAACTCCATTTAGGACTAGGAAACAAACGCTAGCTCGCCTTAAAAGAAACACACTCTGCTTTTGAGAAAAGTGCACTCTTCTACTCTACTGTGTTTCCTATGAGGTCCGAACAGTGAGCTTGCTCAGAAACAAAAAAAACGTGATTCCTACACACACCGCCACACCTAGTTCAATTCTGCTTAGTAACCTGACAAGAACAGTAGATCCTCTTCAGTCCAATACACTGTACTGCTGGGAACAGACAACAGTGCTATTTGTCCTGTGTATGGCAATGGCAGCGCAATAGTGACTCTTCTTACCATAACCAACTCTTGCTCGTAGGACCAGAAACTGCATATGATTCAACTCGGTTTAGGACTGGGAAACAAACGCTAGCTCTCCTTACAAGAAACACACTCTGCTTTAGAGAAAAGAGCACACTTCTACTCTACTGTGTTTTCTATAGGGCCAGAACAGTGAGCTTGCTCAGAACAAAAGAACTGTGCTTCCTACAAACACCGACCATATCTAGTTCAACTCTGCTTAGGAAACTGACAAGAACAGTAGCTCCTCTTCAGTCCGATACAATGTATTTGCAGGGAACAGACGCGAGTGCTATTTGCACTGTGTATGGCAATGGGAGCTCAATAGTTACTTTCCTTACCAGAAAACAACTCTTGCTCGTAGGAACAGAAACTGCATGTGATTCAACTCCATTTAGGACTGGGAAACAAACGCTAGCTCGCCTTAAAAGAAACACACTCTGCTTTTGAGAAAAGAGCACAATTCTACTCTACTGTGTTTCCTATGGGTTCCGAACAGAGAGCTTGCTCAGAACAAAAGAACTGTGCTTCCTACACACACAGCCATATCTAGTTCAATTCTGCTTAAGAACCTGACAAGAACAGTAGATCCTCTTCAGTCCAATACACTGTACTTGCTGGGAACAGACGCCAGTGCTATTTGTCTTGTGTAGGGCAATGGCAGCGCAATAGTGACTCTTCTTACCATAAAACAACTCTTGTTCGTAGGACCAGAAACTGCATGTGATTCAACTCCATTTAGGACTGGGAAACAAACGCTAGCTAGCCTTACAAGAAACACACTCTGCTTTAGAGAAAAGAGCACTCTTCTACTCTACTGTGTTTCCTATAGGGCCAGAACAGTGAGCTTGCTCAGAACAAAAGAACTGTGCTTCCTACACACGGGCCATATCTAGTTCAACTCTGCTTAGGAAACTGACAGGAACAGTAGCTCCTATTCAGTCCAATACACTGTACTTGCTGGGAACAGACGCGAGTGCTCTTTGCACTGTGTATTGCATTTGGAGCTCAATAGTGTCTCTTCTTACCAGAAAACAACTCTTGCTCATAGGACCAAAAACTGCCTGTGACTCAACTCCATTTAGAATTGGGAAACAAACGCGCGCTCGCCTTACAAGAAACACACTCTGCTTTAGAGAAAAGAGCACTCTTCTACTCTACTGTGTTCCCTATGGGGTCTGAACAGTGAGCTTGCTCAGAACAAAAAAACTGTGCTTCCTACACATAAGGCCATATCTAGTTCAAGTCTGATTAGGAACCTGAAAAGAACAGTAGATCCTCTTTCGTCCAATACACTGTACTTGCTTGGAAAAGACGCCAGTGCTATTTGTCCTGTGTATGGCAATGGCAGCGCAATAGTGACTCTTCTTACCAGAAAACAACTCTTGCTCGTCGGACCAGAAACTGCATGTGATTCCACTCCATTTAGGACTGGGAAACAAACGCTAGCTCGCCTTACAAGAAACACACTCTGCTTTAGAGAAAAGAGCACTCTTCTACTCTACTGTGTTTCCTATGGGGTCCAAACAGTGAGCTTGCTCAGAACAAATGTACTGTGCTTCCTACACACACGGACCATATATAGTTCAGCTCTGCTTAGGAAACTGACAAGAACAGTAGCTCCTCTTCAGTCCAATACATTGTACTTGCTGGGAACAGACGCCAGTGCTATTTGTACTGTGTAGGGCAATGGCAGCGCAATATTGACTCCTCTTACCAGAAAACAACTCTTGCTCGTCGGACCAGAAACTGCATGGAATTCAACTCCATTTAGCATTGGGAAACAAATGCTAGCTTGCCTTACATGAAACACACTTTGCTTTTGAGAAAATAGCACTCTTCTACTCTACTGAGTTTCCTATGGGGTCCAAACTGTGAGCTTGCTCAGAACAAAAGAACTGTGCTTCCTACACATGGGCCATATCTAGTTCAAGTCTGCTTAGGAACCTGACAAGGACAGTAGATCCTCTTCAGTCCAATACACTGTACTTGCTGGGAAGAGACGCCAGTGCTATTTGTCCTGTGTATGGCAATGGCAGCACAATAGTGACTCTTCTTACCATAAAACAACTCTTGCTCGTAGGACCAGAAACTGCATGTTATTCAACTCCATTTAGGACTTGGAATCAAACGCTAGCTCGCCTTACAAGAAATACACTCTGCTTTAGAGAAAAGAGCACTCTTCTACTCTACTGTGTTTCCTATGTGGTCCAAACAGTGAGCTTGCTCAGAACAAAGAACTGTGCTTCCTACATGGGAAATATCTAGTTCAACTCTGCTTAGGAAACTGACAAGAACAGTAGCTCCTATTGAGTCCAATACACTGTACTTGATGGAAACAGATGCGAGTGCTATTTGCACTGTGTATGGCATTTGGAGCACAATAGTGACTCTTCTTACCAGAAAACAACTCTTGCTCGTAGGACCAAAAACTGCCTGTGACTCAACTCCATTTAGGACTGGGAAACAAACGCGAGCTCGCCTTACAAGAAACACACTCTGCTTTAGAGAAAAGAGCACTCTTCTACTCTACTGTGTTTCCTATGCAGTTAGAACAGTGAGCTTGCTCAGAACAAAAAAACTGTGCTTCCTACACACACGGCCATATCTAGTTCAAATCTGCTTAGGAACCTGACAAGAACAGTAGATCCTCTTCCATCCAATACACTGTACTTGCTGGGAAAAGACGCCAGTGCTTTTTGTCCTGTGTATGGCAATGGCAGCACAATAGTGACTCTTCTTACCAGAAAACAACTCTTGTTTGTAGGACCAGAAACTGCATGTGATTCAACCCCATATTGGACTGGGAAAAAAACGCTAGCTTGCCTTACAAGAAACACACTCTGCTTTTGAGAAAAGAGCACTCTTCTACTCTACTGTGTTTCCTATGGGGTCCAAACAGTGAGCTTGCTCAGAACAAAAGAACTGTGATTCCTACACACACCGACCATATCTAGTTCAACTCTCCTTAGGAAACTGACAAGAACAGTAGCTCCTATTCAGTCCAATACACTGCACTTGCTGGGAACAGACGCGAGTGCTATTTGCACTGTGTATGGCAATGGGAGCACAATAGTAACTTTCCTTACCAGAAAACAACTCTTGCTCATAGGACGGGAAACTGCCTGTGATTGAACTCCATTTAGGACTGGGAAACAAACGCTAGCTCGCCTTACAAGAAACACACTCTGCTTTTGAGAAAAGAGCACTATGCTACTCTACTGTGTGTCCTATGAGGTCCGAACAGTGAGCTTGCTCAGAACAAAAAAAAAAAGGTGATTCCTACACAGACCGCCACACCTAGTTCAATTCTGCTTAGGAACCTGACAAGAAAAGTAGATCCTCTTCAGTCCAATACACTGTAATGCTGGGAACAGACAACAGTGCTATTTGTCCTGTGTATGGCAATGGCAGCGCAATAATGACTCTTCTTACCATATAACAACTCTTGCTCGTAGGACCAGAAACTGCATGTGATTCAACTCCAATTTTGAGTGGGAAACAAACGCTAGCTCGCCTTACAAGAAACACACTCTGCTTTTGAGAAAGAGCAATCTTCTACTCTTCTGTGTTTCCTATGGGGTCCAAACAGTGAGCTTGCTCAGAACAAAAGAACTGTGCTTCCTACACACACGGACCATATCTAGTTCAGCTCTGCTTAGGAAACTGACAAGAACAGTAGCTCCTATTCAGTCCAATACACTGTACTTCCTGGGAACAGACGCTAGTGCTATTTGCACTGTGTATGGCAATGGGAGCACAATAGTAACTTTAATTACCAGAAAACAACTCTTGCTCATAGGACCGGAAACTGCCTGTGATTGAACTCCATTTAGGACTAGGAAACAAACTCTAGCTTGCCTTACAAGAAACACACTCTGCTTTTGAGAATAGAGCACTCTTCTACTCTACTGTGTTTCCTATGAGGTCAGAACAGTGAGCTTGCTCACAACAAAAAATACGTGCTTCCTACACACACCGCCACACCTAGTTCAATTCTGATTAGGAACCTGACAAGAACAGTAGATCCTCTTCAGTCCAATACACTGTACTCCTGGGAACAGACAACAGTGCTATTTGTCCTGTGTATGGCAATGGCAGCGCAATAGTGACTCTTCTTACCATAAAACAACTCTTGCTCGTAGGACCAGAAACTGCATGTGATTCAACTCCATTTAGGACTGGGAAACAAACGCTAGCTCGCCTTACAAGAAACACACTCTGCTTCTGACAAAAGAGCACAATTCTACTCTATTGTGTTTCCTATGGGGTCCGAACAGTGAGCTTGCTCAGAACAAAGAACTGTGCTTCCTACACACACCGACCATATGTAGTTCAACTCTGCTTAGGAAACTGACAAGAACAGTAAGTAGCTCCTCTTCAGTCCGATACACTGTATTTGATGGGAACAGACGCGAGTGCTATTTGCACTGTGTATGCAATGGGAGCTCAATAGTTACTTTCCTTACCAGAAAACAACTCTTGCTCGTAGGAACAGAAACTGCATGGAATTCAACTCCATTTAGGACTGGGAAACAAACGCTAGCTCGCCTTACAAGAAACACACTCTGCTTTTGAGAAAAGAGCACAATTCTACTCAACTTTGTTTCCTATGGGTTCCGAACAGTGAGCTTGCTCAGAACAAAAAAACTGTGCTTCCTACACACACGGCCATATCTAGTTCAAGTCTGCTTAGGAACCTGACAAGAACAGTAGATCCTCTTCCATCCAATACACTGTACTTGCTGGGAAAACACGCCAGTGTTATTTGTCCTGTGTATGGCAAATGCAGCGCAATAGTGACTCTTCTTACCAGAAAACAACTCTTGCTTGTAGGACCAGAAACTGCATGTGATTCAACTCCATTTAGGACTGGGAAACAAACGCTAGCTCGCCCTACAAGAAACACACTCTGCTTTGAGAAAAGAGCACTCTTCTACTCTACTGTGTTTCCAATGGGGTCCAAACAGTGAGCTTGCTCAGAACAAAAAAACTGTGCTTCCTACACACGCGGGACATATCTCGTTCAACTCTGCTTAGGAAACTGACAAGAACAGTAGCTCCTATTCAGTCTGATACACTGTACTTGCTGGGAACAGACGTGAGTGCTATTTGCACTGTGTATGGCAATGAGAGCGCAATAGTGACTTTCCTTACCAGAAAACAACTCTTTTTCGTAGGACCACAAACTGCATGGGATTCAACTCCATATAGGACTGGAAAACAAATGCTAGCTCCCCTTACAAGAAACACAATCTGCTTTTGAGAAAAGAGCACTCTTCTACTCTACTGTGATTCCTATAGGGCCAGACAGTGAGCTTGCTGAGAACAAAAGAACTGTGCTTCCTACACACACGGTCATATCTACTTCAACTCTGCTTAGGAAACTGACAAGAACAGTAGCTCCTATTCAGTCCAATACACTGTAATTGCTGGGAACATACGCGAGTGCTATTTGCACTGTGTATGGCAATGGGAGCGCAATAGTGACTTTCCTTACCAGAAAACAACTCTTGCTCGTAGGACCAGAAACTGCATGTGATTCAACTCCATTTAGGAATGGGAAACAAATGCTAGCTCGCCTTACATGAAACACACTCTACTTTTGAGAAAAGAGCACTCTTCTACTCTACTGTGTTTCCAAAGGGGTCCAAAGAGTGAGCTTGCTCAGAACAAAAGAACTGTGCTTCCCACACACGGACCATATCTAGTTCAACTCTGCTGAGGAAACTGACAAGAACAGTAGCTCCTAATCAGTCCAATACACTGTACTTGAAGGGAACAGACGCGAGTACTATTTGCACTGTGTATGGCATTTGGACCACAATAGTGACTCTTCTTACCAGAAAACAACTCTTGCTCGTAGGACAAAAACTGCATGTGTCTCAACTCCACTTAGGACTGGGAAACAAACGCGAGCTCACCTTACAAGAAAAAACACTCTGCTTTAGAGAAAAGAGCACTCTTCTACTCTACTGTGTTTCCTATGGGGTCTAAACAGTGAGCTTCCTCAGAACAAAAGAACTGTGCTTCCTACACACACGGGCCATATCTAGTTCAACTCTGCTTAGGATACTGACAAGAACAGTAGCTCCTCTTCAGTCCGATACACTGTACTTGCTGGGAACAGACGCGAGTGCTATTTGCACTGTGTATGGCAATGGGAGCACAATAGTGACTTCCTTACTAGAAACCAACTCTTGCTCATAGGACCAGAGACTGCATGTGATTCAACTCCATTTAGGACTGAGAAACAAACGCTAGCTTGCCTTACAAGAAACACACTCTGCTTTTGAGAAAAGAGCACTCTTCTACTCTACTGTGTTTCCTATAGGGCCAGAACAGTGAGCTTGCTGAGAACAAAAGAACTGTGCTTCCTACACATATGGACCATATCTAGTTCAACTCTGCTTAGGAAACTGACAAGAACAGTAGCTCCTATTCAGTCCCATACATTGTACTTGCTGGGAACAGACGCGAGTGCTATTTGCACTGTGTATGGAAATTGGAGCACAATAGTGACTCGTCTTACCAGAAAACAATTCTTGCTCGTAGGACAAAAAAGTGCATGTGACTCAACTCCATTTAGGACTGGGAAACAAACGCTAGCTCGCCTTCCAAGAAACACACTCTGCTTTTGAGAAAAGAGCACTCTTCTACTCTACTGTTTCCTATGTGTTCCGAACAGTGAGCTTGCTCAGAACAAAAAAATTGTGCTTCCTACAAACACGGCCATATCTAATTCAAGTCTGCTTAGGAACCTGACAAGAACAGTAGCTCCTATTCAGTCCGATACACTGTACTTGCTGGGAACAGACGCGAGTGCTATTTGCACTGTATATGGCTTTTGGAGCGCAACAGTGACTCTTCTTAACAGAAAACAACTCTTGCTATTAGGACCAAAAACTGCATGTGACTCAACTCCATTTAGGACTGGGAAACAAACGCGAGCTCGCCTTACAAGAAACACACTCTGCTTTTAAGAAAAGTGCACTCTTCTACTCTACTGTGTTTCCTATAGGGCCAAAAAAGTGAGCTTGCTCAGAACATAAGAACTGTGCTTCCTACACACACGGGCCATATCTAGTTCAACTCTGCTTAGGAAACTGACAAGAACAGTAGCTCCTCTTCAGTCTGATACACTGTACTTGCTGGGAACAGACACATGTGCTATTTGCACTGTGAATGGCAATGGGAGCGCAATAGTGAGTTTCCTTACCAGAAAACAACTCTTGCTCATAGGACGAGAAACTGCATGTGATTCCACTCCATTTAGGACTGCGAAACAAACGCTAGCTCGCCTTACAAGAAACACACTCTGCTTTAGAGAAAAGAGCACTCTTCTACTCTACTGTGTTTCCTATGGGGTCCAAACAGTGAGCTTGCTCAGAACAAAAGAACTGTGCTTCCTACACACACGGACCATATCTAGTTCACTTCTGCTTAGGAAATTAACAAGAACAGTAGCTCCTTTTCAGTCCAATACACTGTATTTGCTGGGAACAGACGCCAGTGCTATTTGTCCTGTGTAGGGCAATGGCAGGGCAATATTGACTCTTCTTACCAGAAAACAACTCTTGCTCGTAGGACCAGAAACTGCATGGGATTCAACTCCATTTAGGACTGGGAAACAAACGCTAGCTCACCTTACAAGAAACACACTTTGCTTTTGAGAAAAGAGCACTCTTCTACTCTACTGAGTTTCCTATGAGGTCCAAACAGTGAGCTTGCTCAGAACAAAAGAACTGTGCTTCCTTCAAACACCGACCATATCTAGTTCAACTCTGCTTAGGAAACTGACAAGAACAGTAGCTCCTCTTTAGTCCGATACGCTGTACTTCCTGGGAACAGTCACGAGTGCTATTTGCACTGTATATGGCAATGGGAGCGCAATAGTGACTTTCCTTACCAGAAAACAACTCTTGCTCGTAGGACAAAAAACTGCATGTGACTCAACTCCATTTATGACTGGGAACCATCGCTAGGTCGCCTTCCAAGAAACAAACTCTGCTTTTGAGAAAAGAGCACTCTATACTCTACTGTGTTTCCTATGGTTTCCGAACAGTGTGCTTGCTCAGAACAAAAAAACTGTGCTTCCTACACACACGGCCATAACTCGTTCAACTCTGCTAAGGAAAATGACAAGAACAGTAGCTCCTATTCAGGCCAATACACTGTACTTGCTGGGAACAGACGCGAGGGCTATTTGCACTGTGTAGTTCAATATGAGCACAATAGTGACTTTCCTTACCAGAAAACAACTCTTGCTCATTGGACCGGAAACTGCCTGTGATTGAACTCCATTTAGGACTAGGAAACAAATGCTATCTCGCCTTACAAGAACCACACTCTGCTTTTGAGAAAATAGCACTCTTCTACTCTACTGTGTTTCCAATGAGGTCTGAACAGTGAGCTTGCTCAGAACAAAAAAAACGTGCTTCCTACACACACCGCCATACCTAGTTCAATTCTGCTTAGGAACCTGACAAGAACAGTAGATCCTCTTCAGTCCAATACACTGTACTTGCTGGGAACGGACACCAGTGCTATTTGTCCTGTGTTTGGCAATGGCAGGGCAATAGTGACTCTTCTTACCAGAAAACAACTCTTGCTCGTAGGACCTGAATCTGCATGTGATTCAACTCCATTTAGGACTGGGAAACAAACACTAGCTCGCCTTACAAGAAACACACTCTGCTTTAGAGAAAAGAGCACTCTTCTACTCTAATGTGTTTCCTATAGGGCCTGAACAGTGAGCTTGCTCAAAACAAAAGAACTGTGCTTCCTACACACACGGCCATTACTAGTTCAACTCTGCTTAGGAAACTGACAAGAACAGTAGCTCCTATTCAGTCCAATACACTGTACTTGCTGGGAACAGACACGAGTGCTATTTGCACTGTGTATGGCAATATGAGCACAATAGTGACTTTCCTTACCAGAAAACAACTCTTGCTCATTGGACCGGAAACTGCCTGTGATTGAACTCCATTTAGGACTAGTAAACAAATGCTAGCTTGCCTTACAAGAAACACACTCTGCTTTAGAGAAAAGAGCACTCTTCTACTCTACTGTGTTTCCTATAGGGCCAGAACAGTGATCTTGCTCAGAACAAAAGAACTGTGCTTCCTACACACACGGCCATATCTAGTTCAACTCTGCTTAGGAACCTGACAAGAACAGTAGATCCTCTTCAGTGCAATACACTGTACATGCTGGGAACAGACGCCAGTGCTATTTGCCCTGTGTATGAAAATGGGAGCACAATAGTGACTCTTCTTACCAGAAAAAAACTCTTGCTCGTAGGACCAGAAACTGCATGCGATTCAACTCCATTTAGGACTGGGAAACAAACTCTAGCCCAGCTCGCCTTACAAGAAACACACTCTGCTATTGAGAAAAGAGCACTCGTCTACTCTACTGTGTTTCCAATGGGGTCCAAACAGTGAGCTTGCTCAGAACAAAAGAACTGTGTTTCCTACACACACGGGTCATATCTAGTTCAACTCTGCTGAGGAAACTGACAAGAACAGTAGATCCTCTTCAGTCCAATACACTTTACATGCTGGGAACAGACACCAGTGCTATTTGCCCTGTGTATGACAATGGGAGAACAATAGTGACTCTTCTTACGAAAACACAACTCTTGCTCATAATACCAGAAACTGCATGTGATTCAACTCCATTTAGGACTGGGAAACAAACGCTAGCTCGCCTTACAAGAAACACACTCTGCTTTTGAGAAAAGAGCCCTCTTCTACTCTACTGTGTTTCCTATGGGGTCCAAACAGTGAGCTTGCTCAGAACAAAAGAACTGTGCTTCCTACACACACGGACCATATCTAGTTCACTTCTGCTTAGGAAATTAACAAGAACAGTAGCTCCTTTTCAGTCCAATACACTGTATTTGCTGGGAACATACGCCAGTGCTATTTGTCCTGTGTAGGGCAATGGCAGGGCAATATTGACTCTTCTTACCAGAAAACAACTCTTGCTCGTAGGACCAGAAACTGCATGGGATTCAACTCCATTTAGGACTGGGAAACAAACGCTAGCTCACCTTACAAGAAACACACTTTGCTTTTGAGAAAAGAGCACTCTTCTACTCTACTGAGTTTCCTATGAGGTCCAAACAGTGAGCTTCCTCAGAACAAAAGAACTGTGCTTCCTTCAAACACCGACCATATCTAGTTCAACTCTGCTTAGGAAACTGACAAGAACAGTAGCTCCTCTTTAGTCCGATACGCTGTACTTCCTGGGAACAGTCACGAGTGCTATTTGCACTGTATATGGCAATGGGAGCGCAATAGTGACTTTCCTTACCAGAAAACAACTCTTGCTCGTAGGACAAAAAACTGCATGTGACTCAACTCCATTTATGACTGGGAACCATCGCTAGGTCGCCTTCCAAGAAACAAACTCTGCTTTTGAGAAAAGAGCACTCTATACTCTACTGTGTTTCCTATGGTTTCCGAACAGTGTGCTTGCTCAGAACAAAAAAACTGTGCTTCCTACACACACGGCCATAACTAGTTCAACTCTGCTAAGGAAAATGACAAGAACAGTAGCTCCTATTCAGTCCAATACACTGTACTTGCTGGGAACAGACGCGAGGGCTATTTGCACTGTGTAGTTCAATATGAGCACAATAGTGACTTTCCTTACCAGAAAACAACTCTTGCTCATTGGACCGGAAACTGCCTGTGATTGAACTCCATTTAGGACTAGGAAACAAATGCTAGCTCGCCTTACAAGAACCACACTCTGCTTTTGAGAAAATAGCACTCTTCTACTCTACTGTGTTTCCAATGAGGTCTGAACAGTGAGCTTGCTCAGAACAAAAAAAACGTGCTTCCTACACACACCGCCATACCTAGTTCAATTCTGCTTAGGAACCTGACAAGAACAGTAGATCCTCTTCAGTCCAATACACTGTACTTGCTGGGAACGGACACCAGTGCTATTTGTCCTGTGTTTGGCAATGGCAGGGCAATAGTGACTCTTCTTACCAGAAAACAACTCTTGCTCGTAGGACCAGAATCTGCATGTGATTCAACTCCATTTAGGACTGGGAAACAAACACTAGCTCGCCTTACAAGAAACACACTCTGCTTTAGAGAAAAGAGCACTCTTCTACTCTAATGTGTTTCCTATAGGGCCTGAACAGTGAGCTTGCTCAAAACAAAAGAACTGTGCTTCCTACACACACGGCCATTACTAGTTCAACTCTGCTTAGGAAACTGACAAGAACAGTAGCTCCTATTCAGTCCAATACACTGTACTTGCTGGGAACAGACACGAGTGCTATTTGCACTGTGTATGGCAATATGAGCACAATAGTGACTTTCCTTACCAGAAAACAACTCTTGCTCATTGGACCGGAAACTGCCTGTGATTGAACTCCATTTAGGACTAGTAAACAAATGCTAGCTTGCCTTACAAGAAACACACTCTGCTTTAGAGAAAAGAGCACTCTTCTACTCTACTGTGTTTCCTATAGGGCCAGAACAGTGATCTTGCTCAGAACAAAAGAACTGTGCTTCCTACACACACGGCCATATCTAGTTCAACTCTGCTTAGGAACCTGACAAGAACAGCAGATCCTCTTCAGTCCAATACACTGTACATGCTGGGAACAGACGCCAGTGCTATTTGCCCTGTGTATGAAAATGGGAGCACAATAGTGACTCTTCTTACCAGAAAAAAACTCTTGCTCGTAGGACCAGAAACTGCATGCGATTCAACTCCATTTAGGACTGGGAAACAAACGCTAGCCCAGCTCGCCTTACAAGAAACACACTCTGCTATTGAGAAAAGAGCACTCGTCTACTCTACTGTGTTTCCAATGGGGTCCAAACAGTGAGCTTGCTCAGAACAAAAGAACTGTGTTTCCTACACACACGGATCATATCTAGTTCAACTCTGCTGAGGAAACTGACAAGAACAGTAGATCCTCTTCAGTCCAATACACTTTACATGCTGGGAACAGACACCAGTGCTATTTGCCCTGTGTATGACAATGGGAGAACAATAGTGACTCTTCTTACCAAAACACAACTCTTACTCATAATACCAGAAACTGCATGTGATTCAACTCCATTTAGGACTGGGAAACAAACGCTAGCTCGCCTTACAAGAAACACACTCTGCTTTTGAGAAAAGAGCCCTCTTCTACTCTACTGTGTTTCCTATGGTGTCCAAACAGTGAGCTTGCTCAGAACAAAAGAACTGTGCTTCCTAAACACGCGGGACATATCTCGTTCAACTCTGCTTAGGAAACTGACAAGAACAGTAGCTCCTCTTCAGTCCTATACACTGTACTTGCTGGGAACAGACGTGAGTGCTATTTGCACTGTGTATGGCAATGGGAGCACAATAGTGACTTTCCTTACCAGAAAAAAACTCTTGCTCGTAGGACCAGAAACTGCATCGGATTCAACTCCATATAGGACTGGGAAACAAACGCTAGCTCGTCTTACAAGAAACACAATCTGCTTTTGAGAAAAGAGCACTCTTCTACTCTACTGTGTTTCCTATAGGGCCTGAACAGTGAGCTTGCTCAGAACAAAAGAACTGTTCTTCCTACACACGGCAATAACTAGTTCAACTCTGCTTAGGAAACTGACAAGAACAGTAGCCTCTATTCAGTCCAATACACTGTACTTGCTGGGAACAGACGCGAGTGCTATTTGCACTGTGTATGTCAATGGGAGCACAATAGTGACTTTCCTTACCAGAAAACATCTCTTGCTCGTAGGACCAGAAACTGTATGTGATTCAACTCCATTTAGGACTGGGAAACAAATGCTAGCTCGCCTTACAAGAAACACAATCTGCTTTAGAGAAAAGAGCACGCTTCTACTCTACTGTGTTTCCTATGAGGTCCGAAGAGTGAACTTGCTCAGAACAAAAAAACTGTGCTTCCTACACACACGGCCATATCCAGTTCAATTCTGCTTATAAACCTTACAAGAACAGTAGATCCTCCTCATTCCAATACACTGTACTTCCTGGCAACAGACGCCAGTGCTATTTGTCCTGTGTATGGCTATGGCAGCGCAATAGTGACTCTTCTTACCAGAAAACAACTCTTGCTCGTAGGACCAGAAACTGCATGTGATTCAACTCCATTTAGGACTGGGAAACAAACGCTAGCTCGCCTTACAAGAAACACACTCTGCTTTAGAGAAAAGAGCACACTTCTAGTCTACTGTGTTTCCTGTAGGGACAGAACAGTGAGCTTGCTCAGAACAAAAGAACTGTGCTTCCTACACACGGGCCATATCTAGTTCAACTCGGCTTAGGAAACTGACAAGAACAGTAGCTCCTCTTCAGTCCGATACACTGTAATTGCTGGGAACAGATGCGAGTGCTATTTGCACTGTGTATGGCAATGGGAGCGCAAAGTGACTTTCCTTACCAGAAAACAACTCTTGCTTGTAGGACCAGAAACTGCATGGGATTCAACTTCATTTAGGACTGGGAAACAAATGCTAGCTCCCCTTACATGAAACACACTCTGCTTTTGAGAAAAGAGCACTCTTCTACTCTACTGTGTTTCCTATGTGGTCCAAACAGTGAGCTTGCTCAGAACAAAAGAACTGTGCTTCCTACACACACGGGCCATATCTCATTCAACTCTGCTTAGGAAACTGACAAGAACAGTAGCTCCTCTTCAGTCTGATACACTGTACTTGCTGGGACCAGACACGAGTGCTATTTGCACTGTGTATGGCAATGGGAGCACAATAGTGACTTCCTTACCAGAAAACAACTCTTGCTCGTAGGACCAGAAACTGCATGTGAATCCACTCCATTTAGGACTGGGAAACAAACGCTGGATCGCCTTACAAGAAACACACTCTGCTTTTGAGAAAAGAGCACTGTTCTACTCTACTGTGTTTCCTATAGTGCCAGAACAGTGAGCTTGCTCAGAACAAAAGAACTGTGCTTCCTACACACACGGCCATATCTAGTTCAACTCTGCTTAGAAACCTGACATCAACAGTAGATCCTGTTCAGTCCAATACACTGTACATACTGGGAACAGAAGCCAGTGCTATTTGCCCTGTGTATGACAATTGGAGCACAATAGTGACTCTTCTTACCAGAAAACAACTCTTGCTCGTAGGACCAGAAACTGCATGTGAATCAACTCCATTTAGGACTGGGAAACAAATGCTAGCTCGCCTTACAAGAAATACACTCTGCTTTTGAGAAAAGAGCACTCTTCTACTCTACTGTGTTTACAATGGGGTCCAAACAGTGAGCTTGTTCAGAACAAAAGAACTGTGCTTCCTACACACACGGACCATATCTAGTTCAACTGTGCTGAGGAAACTGACAAGAACAGTAGCTCCTAATCAGTCCAATACACTGTACTTGAAGGGAACAGACGCGAGTACTATTTGCACTGTGTATGGAAATTGGAGCGCAATAGTGACTCTTCTTACCAGAAAACAACTCTTGCTCGTAGGACAAAAAACTGTATGTGACTCAACTCCATTTAGGACTGGGAAACAAACGTGAGCTCACCTTACAAGAACAACACTCGCTTTAGAGAAAAGAGCACTCTTCTACTCTACTGTGTTTCCTATGGGGTCCAAACAGTGAGCTTACTCAGAACAAAAGAACTGTGCTTCCTACACACACGGGCCATATCTCATTCAACTCTGCTTAGGAAACTGACAAGAACAGTAGCTCCTCTTCATTCCGAAACACTGTACTTGCTGGGAACAGACGCGAGTGCTATTTGCACTGTGTATGGCAATGGGAGCACAATAGTGACTTCTTTCCAGAAAACAACTCTTGCTCGTAGGACAGGAAACTGCATGTGATTCAACTCCATTTAGGACTGGGAAACAAACGCTAGCTGGCCTTACAAGAAACACACTCTGCTTTTGAGAAAAGAGCACTCTTCTACTCTACTGTTTTTCCTATAGGGCCAGAACAGTGAGCTTGCTGAGAACAAAAGAACTGTGCTTCCTACACACACGGTCATATCTAGTTCAATTCTGCTTAGGAAACTGACAAGAATAGTAGATCCTCTTCAGTCCAATACACTGTACTTGCTGGGAAGAGACGCAAGTGCTATTTGCCCTGTGTATGACAATGGGAGCGCAATAGTGACTCTTCTTACCAGAAAACCACTCTTGCTCGTAGGACCAGAAACTGCATGTGATTCAACTCCATTTAGGACTGGGAAACAAACGCTAGCTCGCCTTACAAGAAACACACTCTGCTTTTGAGAAAAGAGCACTCTGCTACTCTACTGTGTTTCCTATGGGGTCCAAACAGTGAGCTTGCTCAGAACAAAAGAACTGTGCATCCTACACGGGAAATATCAAGCTCAACTCTGATTAGGAAACTGACAAGAACAGTAGCTCCTATTCAGTCCAATACACTATACTTGCTGGGAACAGATGCGAGAGCTACTTGCACTGTGTATGGCATTTGGAGGGCAATAGTGACTCTTCTTACCAGAGAACAACTCTTGCTCGTAAGACCAAAACTGCCTGAGACTCAACTCCATTTAGGAATGGGAAACAAACGCGAGCTCGTTTTACAAGAAACACACTCTGCTTTAGAGAACAGAGCACTCTTCTACTCTACTGTGTTTCCTATGGCGTCCGAACAGTGAGCTTGCTCAGAACAAAAAAACTGTGCTTCCTACACACACGGCCATATCTAGTTCAAATCTGCTTAGGAACCTGACAAGTACAGTAGATCCTCTTCCGTACAATAGACTGTACTTGCTGCGAAAAGACGCCAGTGCTATTTGTCCTGTGTATGGCAATGGCAGCGCAATAGTGACTCTTCTTACCAGAAAACAACTCTTGTTTGTAGGACCAGAAACTTCATGTGATTCAACTCCATATTGGACTGGGAAACAAACGCTAGCTCGCCTTACAGGAAACACACTCTGCTTTTGAGAAAAGAGCACTCTTCTACTCTACTATGTTTCCTATAGGGCCAGAACAGTGAGCTTGCTCAGAACAAAAGAACTGTGCTTCCTACACACACGGCCATATCTAGTTCAATTCTGCTTAGGAACCTGACAAGAACAGTAGATCCTCTTCAGTCCAATACACTGTACTTGCTGGGAACAGACTCCAGTGCTATTTGTCCTGTGTATGGCAATGGCAGCGCAATATTTACTATTCTTACCATAAAACAACTCTTGACAATAGGACCAAAAACTGCATGGGATTCAACTCCATTTAGGACTGGGAAACAAACGCCTGCTCTCCTTACAAGAAACACACTCTGATTTTGAGAAAAGAGCACTCGTCTACTCTACTGTGTTTCCTATGGGGTCCAAACAGTTAGCTTGCTCAGAACAAAAGAACTGTGCTTCCTACACACACCGACCATATCTAGTTCAACTCTGCTTAGGAAACTGACAAGAACAGTAGCTCCTATTTAGTCCAATACACTGTACTTGCTGGGAACAGACGCGAGTGCTATTTGCACTGTGTATGGCAATGGGAGCACAATAGTAACTTTCCTTACCAGAAAACAACTCTTGCTCATAGAACCAGAAACTGCATGTGATTCAACTCCATTTAGGACTGGAAACAAACGCTAGCTGGCCTTACAAGGAACACACTCTGCTTTTGAGAAAAGAGCACTCTTCTACTCTACTGAGTTTCCTATGGTGTCCAAACAGTGAGCTTGCTCAGAACAAAAGAACTGTGCTTCCTACACACACCGACCATCTCTAGTTCAACTCTGCTTAGGAAACTGACAAGAACTGTAGCTCCTCTTCAGTCCGATACACTGTACTTGCTGGGAACAGACGGGAGGACTATTTGCACTGTGTATGGCAATGGGAGCTCAATAGTTACTTTCCTTACCAGAAAACAACTCTTGCTCCTAGGACCAGAAACTGCATGGGATTCAACTCCATTTATGACTGGGAACCATCGCTAGCTCGCCTTCCAAGAAACACACTCTGCTTTTGAGGAAAGAGCACTCTATACTCTACTGTGTTTCCTATGGGTTCTGAACAGTGAGCTTGCTCAGTACAAAAAAACTGTGCTTCCTACACACACGGCCATATCTAGTTCAAGTCTGCTTAGGAACCTGACAAGAACAGTAGATCCTCTTTAGTCCAATACACTGTACTTGCTGGGAACAGATGCATGTGCTATTTGCACTGTGTATGGCAATGAGAGTGCAATAGTGACTCTTCTTACCAGAAAAAAACTCTTGCTCATAAGACCAAAAACTGCATGTGTCTCACCTCCATTTAGGACTGGGAAAGAAACGCTAGCTCACCTTACAAGAAAAACTCTTTGCTTTTGACAAAAGAGCATTCTTCTACTATACTGTGTTTCCTATAGGGCCAGATGAGTGAGCTTCCTCAGAACAAAAGAACTGTGCTTCCTGCACACAGGGGCCATATCTATTCAATTCTGCTTAGGAAACTGACAAGAACAGTAGATCCTCTTCAGTCCAATACACTGTACATGCTGGGAACAGACGCCAGTACTATTTGCCCAGTGTATGACAATGGGAGTGCAATAGCGACTCTTCTTACCAGAAAACAACTCTTGTTCCTAGGACCAGAAACAGCATGTGACTCAACTCCATTTAGGACTGGCAAACAAACGCTAGCTCGCCTTACAAGAAATACACTCTGCTTTTGAGAAAAGAGCACTCTACTACTCTACTGTGTTTCCTGTAGGGCCAGAACAGTGAGCTTGCTCAGAACAAAAGAACTGTGCTTCCTACACACACGGCCATATCTAGTTCAATTCTGTTTAGGAACCTGACAAGAACAGTAGATCCCCTTCAGTCCAATACACTGTACTTGTTGGGAACAGACGCCAGTGCTATTTGTCCTGTGTATGGCAATGGCAGCGCAATAGTGACTATTCTTACCATAAAACAACTCTTGCTCCTAGGACCAGAAACTGCATGTGAATCAACTCCATTTAGGACTTGGAAACAAACACTAGCTCGCCTTACAAGAAACACCCCCTGCTTTTGAGAAAAGAGCACTCTTCTACTCTACTGTGTTTCCTATGTGGTCAAAACAGTGAGCTTGCTCAGAACAAAAGAACTGAGCTTCCTACACACACGGGCCATATCTTGTTCAACTCTGTTTAGGAAACTGAAAACAACAGTAGCTCCTCTTCTGTCCAATACACTGTACTTGCTGGGAACAGACGCGAGTGTTATTTGCACTGTGTATGGCAATGGGAACACAATAGTGACTCTTCTTACCAGAAAACAACTCTTGCTCGTAGGACCAGAAACTGCATGAGATTCAACTCCATTTAGGACTGGGAAACAAACGCTAGCTCGCATTACAAGAAACACACTCTGCTTTTGAGAAAAGAGCCCTCTTATACTCTAAAGTGTTTCCTATAGGGCCAGAACAGTGATCTTGCTCAGAAAAAAAAAGCTGTGCTTCCTACACACACGGGCCATATCTAGTTCAACTCTGCTTAGGAAACTGACAAAAACAGTAGCTCCTGTTCAGTACAATACCCTGTACTAGCTGGGAACACACGCGAGTGCTATTTGCACTGTGTATGGTAATGGGAGCGCAATAGTGACTTTTCTTACCAGAAAACAACTCTTGCTCGTAGGACCAGAAACTGCATGTGATTCAACTCCATTTAGGACTGGGAAACAAATGCTAGCTCGCCTTACATGAAACACACTCTGCTTTTGAGAAAAGAGTACTCTTCTACTCTACTGAGTCTCCTATGGGATCCGAATAGTGAGCTTGCACAGAACAAAAGAACTGTGCTTCCTACACACACGGGCCATATCTAGTTCAACTCTGCTTAGGAAACTGACAAGAACAGTAGATCCTCTTCAGTCCAATACACTGTACTTGCTGGGAACAGATGCAAGTGCTATTTGCACTGTGTATGGCAATGGGAGTGCAATAGTGACTCTTCTTACCAGAAAAAAACTCTTGCTCATAGGACCAAAAACTGCATGTGTCTCAACTCCATTTAGGACTGGGAAAGAAACGCAAGCTCGCCTTACAAGAAAAACACTCTGCTTTTGAGAAAAGAGCACTCTTCTACTCTACTGTGTTTCCTATAGGTCCAGAACAGTGAGCTTGATCAGAACAAAAGAACAGTGCTTCCTTCACACGGGCCATATCTAGTTCAACTCTGCTTAGGAAACTGACAAGAAGAGTAGCTCCTCTTCAGTCCGATGCACTGTACTTGGTAGGAACGGACCGAGTGATATTTGCTCTATGTATGGCAATGGGAGCACAATAGTGTCTTTCCTTACCAGAAACCAACTCTTAGTCGTAGGACCAGAAACTGCATTGATTCAACTCCATTTATAACTGGGAAACAAATGCTAGCTCGCCTTACATGAAACACACTCTGCTTTAGAGAAAAGAGCACTCTTCTACTCTACTGTGTTTCTTATAGGGCCAGAACAGTGAGCTTGCTCAGAACAAGAGAACTGTTCTTCCTACACACACGCGCCATATCTCGTTCAACTCTGCTTAGGAAACTGACAAGAACAGTAGCTCCTCTTCTGTCCGATACACTGTACTTGCTAGGAACAGACGCGAGTGCTCTTTGCACTGTGTATGGCAATGGGAACACAATAGTGACTTTCCTTACCAGAAAACAACTCTTGTTCGTAGGAAGAGAAACTGCATGTGATTCAACTCCATTTAGGACTGGGAAAAAAAACACTAGCTCGCCTTACATGAAACACACTCTGCTTTAGAGAAAAGAGCACTCTTCTACTCTACTGTGTTTCCTATGGGGTCCAAACAGTGAGCTTGCTCAGAACAGAAAATATTGCTTCCTACACACGGACCATATCTAGTTCAACTCTGCTTAGGAAACTGACAAGAACAGTAGCTCCTCTTCAGTCCGATACACTGTAATTGCTGGAACAGACGCGAGTGCTATTTGCACTGTATGGCAAAGGGAGCGCAATAGTGACTTTCCTTACCAGAAAACAACTCTTGCTCGTAGGACCAGAAACTGCAAGTGATTCAACTCCATTTAAAACTGGGAAACAAACACTAGCTCGCCTTACAAGAAACACACCCTGCTTTTGAGAAAAGAGCACTCTTCTACTCTACTGTGTTTCCTATGAGGTCAAAACATTGAGCTTGCTCAGAACAAAAGAACTGAGCTTCCTACACACACTGGCCATATCAAGTTCAACTATGTTTAGAACAACAGTAGCTACTCTTCAGTCCGATACACTGTACTTGCTGGGAACAGACGCGAGTGCTATTTGCACTGTGTATGGCAATGGGAGCACAATAGTGACTCTTCTTACCAGAAAACAACTCTTGCTCGTAGGACCAGAAACTGCATGAGATTCAACTCCATTTAGGACTGGGAAACAAACGCTAGCTCGCATTACAAGAAACACACTCTTTTTTTGAGAAAAGAGCCCTCTTATACTCTAAAGTGTTTCCTATAGGGCCAGAACAGTGATCTTGCTCAGAAAAAAAAAGCTGTGCTTCTTACACACACGGGCCATATATAGTTCAACTCTGCTGAGGAAACTGACAAAAACAGTAGCTCCTCTTCAGTACGATACCCTGTACTAGCTGGGAACACACGCGAGTGCTATTTGCACTGTGTATGGCAATGGGAGCGCAATAGTGACTTTTCTTACCAAAAAACAACTCTTGCTCGTAGGACCAGAAACTGCATGTGATTCAACTCCATTTATGACTGGGAAACAAATGCTAGCTCGCCTTACATGAAACACACTCTGCTTTTGAGAAAAGAGCACTCTTCTACTCTACTGTGTTTCCTATGGGTGGGAACAGTGAGCTTGCTCAGAACAAAAGAACTGTGCTTCCTACACACACGGATAATATCTTGTTCAACTCTGCATAGGAAACTGACAAGAACAGTAGCACCTATTCAGTGCAATACACTGTACTTGCTGGGAAAAGACGCGAGTGCTATTTGCACTGTGTATGGAATTTGGAGCGCAATAGTGACTCTTCTTACCAGAAAACAACTCTTGCTCGTAGGACCAAAAACTGCAAGTGATTCAACTCCATTTAGGACTGGGAAACAAACGCTAGCTCGCCTTACAAGAAACACACTCTGCTTTAGAGAAAAGAGCACTCTTCTTCTCTACTGTGTTTCCTATAGGGCCGGAACAGTGAGCTTGCTCAGAACAAGAGAACTGTGCTTCCTACACACACGGGCCATATCTAGTTCAACTCTGCTTAGGAAACTGACAAGAACAGTAGCTCCTCTTCAGTCCAATACACTGTACTTGCTGGGAACAGATGGGAGTGCTATTTGCACTGTGTACGGCAATGGGAGCACAATAGTGACTTTCCTTACCAGAAAACAACTCTTGCTCATAGGACCAGAAACTGCATGTGATTCAACTCCATTTAGGACTGGGAAACAAATGCTAGCTCGCCTTACAAGAAACACAATCTGCTTTAGAGAAAAGAGCACTCTTCTACTCTACTGTGTTTCCTAAGGGGTCCGAAAAGTGAGCTTGCTCAGAACAAAAGAACTGTGCTTCCTACACACACGGGCCATATCTAGTCCAACTCTGCTTAGGAAACTGACATGAACAGTAGATCCTCTCCAGTCTAATACACTGTACTTGCTGGGAACAGATGCAAGTGCTATTTGCACTGTGTATGCCAATGGGAGTGCAATAGTGACTCTTCTTACCAGAAAAAAACTCTTGCTCGTAGGACCAAAAACTGCATGGGTCTCAACTCCATTTAGGACTGGGAAAGAAATGCTAGCTTGCCTTACAAGAAAAACACTCTGCTTTTGAGAAAAGAGCATTCTTCTAATATACTGTGTTTCCTATAGGGCCAGAACAGTGAGCTTCCTCAGAACAAAAGAACTGTGCTTCCTGCACACATGGGCTTATCTATTCAATTCTGCTTAGGAAACTGACAAGAACAGTAGATCCTCTTCAGTCCAATACACTGTACATGCTGGGAACAGACGCCAGTACTATTTGCCCTGTGTATGACAATTGGAGCACAATAGTGACTCTTCTTGCCAGAAAACAACTCTTGCTCGTAGGACCAGAAACTGCATGTGATTCAACACCATTTAGGACTGGGAAACAAACGCTAGCTCGCCTTACAAAAACACACTCTGCTTTTGAGAAAAGAGCACTCTTCTACTCTACTGTGTTTCCAATGGGGTCCAAACAGTGAGCTTGCTCAGAACAAAAGAACTGTGCTTCCTACACACTCGGATCATATCTAGTTCAACTCTGCTGAGGAAACTGACAAGAACAGTAGCTCCTAATCAGTCCAATACACTGTACTTGAAGGGAACAGACGCGAGTACTATTTGCACTGTTTATGGCAATTGGAGAGCAATAGTGTCTCTTCTTACCAGAAAACAACTCTTTCTCATAGGACCAAAAACTGCATGTGACTCAACTCCATTTAGGACTGGGAAACAAACGCGAGCTCACCTTACAAGAAAAACACTCTGCTTAGAGAAAAGAGCACTCTTCTACTCTACTGTGTTTCCTATGGGGTCCAAAGAGTGAGCTTGCTCAGAACAAAAGAACTGTGCTTCCTACACACATGGATCATATCTAGTTCAACTCTGCTTAGGAAACTGACAAGAACAGTAGCTCCTATTCAGTCCAATACACTGTACTTGCTGGGAAAAGACGCGAGTGCTATTTGCACTGTGTATAGAATTTGGAGCGCAATAGTTACTCTTCTTACCAGAAAACAACTCTTGCTCGTAGGACCAAAAACTGCATGTGATTCAACTCCATTTAGGACTGGGAAACAAACGCTAGCTCGCCTTACAAGAAACACACTCTGCTTTAGAGAAAAGAGCACTCTTCTTCTCTACTGTGTTTCCTATAGGGCCAGAACAGTGAGCTTGCTCAGAACAAGAGAACTGTGCTTCCTACACACACGGGCCCTATCTCGTTCAACTCTGCTTAGGAAACTGAGAAGAACAGTAGCTCCTCTTCAGTCCAATACACTGTACTTTGTGGGAACAGACGCCAGTGCTATTTGCACTGTGTATGGCAATGGGAGCGCAAGAGTGACTCTTCTTACCAGAAAAAACTCTTGCTCATAGGACCAGAAACTGCATGTAATTCAACTTCATTTAGGACTGGGAAACAAACGCTAGCTCACCTTACAAGAAACACACTCTGCTTTTGAGAAAAGAGCACTCTTCTACTCTACTGTGTTTCCTATGGGATCCAAACAGTGAGGTTGCTCAGATCAGAAAACTGTGCTTCCTCCACACACGGACCACATCTAGTTCAACTCTGCTTAGGAAACTGACAAGAACAGTAGCTCCTTTTCAGTCCGATACACTGTAATTGCTGGTAAGAGACGGGTGTGCTATTTGCACTGTGTATGGCAATGGGAGTGCAATAGTGACTTTCCTTACCAGAAAACAACTCTTGCTCGTAGGACCAGAAACTGCATGTGATTCAACTCCATTTAGGACTGGGAAACAAATGCTAGCTCGCCTTACAAGAAACTCACTCTGCTTTTGAGAAAAGAGCACTCTTCTACTCTACTGTGTTTCCGATGTGGTCAAAACAGTGAGCTTGCTCAAAACAAAAGAACTGTGGTTCCTACACACACGGACCATATCTAGCTCAACTATGCTTTGGAAACTGACAAGAACAGTAGCTCCTATTCAGTCCAATACACTGTACTTGCTAGGAACAGACGCTAGTGCTATTTGCACTGTGTATGGCAATAGGAGCGCAATTGTGACTCTTCTTACCAGAAAACAACTCTTGCTCGTGGGACCAAAAACTGCATGTGACTCAACTCCATTTAGGACTGGAAAACAAACGCTAGCTCGTCTTACAAGAAACACACTCTGCTTTAGAGAAAAGAGCACTCTTCTACTCTACTGTGTTTCCTATAGGGCCAGAACAGTGAGCTTGCTCAGAACAAAAGAACTGTGCTTCATGCACACACGGCCATATCTAGTTCAACTCTGCTTAGGAACCTGACAAGAACAGTAGATCCTCATCAGTCCAATACACTGTACTTGCTGGGAACCGACGCCAGTGCCATTTGCCCTGTGTATGAAAATTGGAGCGCAATAGTGACTCTTCTTGCCAGAAAACAACTCTTGCTCGTAGGACCAGAAACTGCATGTGATTCAACTCCATTTAGGACTTGGAAACAAACGCTAGCTCGCATTACAAAAACACACTCTGCTTTTGAGAAAAGAGCACTCTTCTACTCTACTGTGTTTCCAATGGGTTCCAAACAGTGATCTTGCTCAGAACAAAAGAACTGTGCTTCCTACACACAGGGTTCATATCTAGTTCAACTCTGCTGAGGAAACTGACAAGAACAGTAGCTCCTAATCAGTCCAATACACTGTACTTGAAGGGAACTGACTCGAGTACTATTTGCACTGTTTATGGCAATTGGAGAGCAATAGTGTTTCTTCTTACCAGAAAACAACTCTTTCTCATAGGACCAAAAACTGCATGTGACTCAACTCCATTTAGGACTGGGAAACAAACGCGAGCTCACCTTACAAGAAAAACACTCTGCTTTAGAGAAAAGAGCACTCTTCTACTCTACTGTGTTTCCTATGGGGTCCAAAGAGTGAGCTTGCTCAGAACAAAAGAACTGTGCTTCCTACACACATGGATCATATCTAGTTCAACTCTGCTTAGGAAACTGACAAGAACAGTAGCTCCTATTCAGTCCAATACACTGTACTTGCTGGGAAAAGACGCGAGTGCTATTTGCACTGTGTATGGAATTTGGAGCGCAATAGTGACTCTTCTTACCAGAAAACAACTCTTGCTCGTAGGACCAAAAACTGTATGTGATTCAACTCCATTTAGGACTGGGAAACAAACGCTAGCTCGCCTTACAAGAAACACACTCTGCTTTAGAGAAAAGAGCACTCTTCTTCTCTACTGTGTTTCCTATAGGGCCAGAACAGTGAGCTTGCTCAGAACAAGAGAACTGTGCTTCCTACACACACGGCCCTATCTCTTTCAACTCTGCTTAGGAAACTGAGAAGAACAGTAGCTCCTCTTCAGTCCAATACACTGTACTTGCTGGGAACAGACAACAGTGCTATTTGTCCTGTGTATGGCAATGGCAGCACAATAGTGACTCTTCTTACGAAAAAAGATCTCTTGCTCGTAGGACCAGAAACTGCATGTGATTCAACTCCATTTACGACTGGGAAACAAACACTAGCTCGCCTTACAAGAAACACACTCTGCTTTTGAGAAAAGAGCACTCTTCTACTCTAAAGTGTTTCCTATAGGGCCAGAACAGTGAGCTTGCTGAGAACAAAAGAACTGTGCTTCCTACACACATGGGCCATATCTAGTTCAACTCTGCTTAGGAAACTAACAAGAACAGCAGCTCCTCTTCATTCCGATACACTGTAATAGCTGGAAACACACGCGAGTGCTATTTGCACTGTGTATGTCAATGAGAGCACAATAGTGACTTTCCTTACCAGAAAACAACTCTTGCTCGTAGGACCAGAAACTGCATGTGATTCAACTCCATTTAGGACTGGGAAACAAACGCTAGCTCGCCTTACAAGAAAAACACTCTGCTTTTGAGAAAAGAGCACTCTTCTACTCTTCTGTGTTTCCTATAGGGCCAGAACAATGAGCTTGATCAGAACAAAAGAACTGTGCTTCCTTCACACGGGCCATATCTAGTTCAACTCTGCTTAGGAAACTGACAAGAACAGTAGCTCCTCTTCAGTCCGATACACTGTACTTGCTGGGAACGGACCGAGTGCTATTTGCACTATGTATGGTAATGGGTGCGCAATAGTGTCTTTCCTTACCAGAAAACAACTCTTGCTCGTAGGACCAGTAACTGCATGTGATTTAACTCCATTTAGGACTGGGAAACAACCGCTAGCTCGCCTTACAAGAAACACACTCTGCTTTTGAGAAAAGAGCACTCTTCTACTCTACTGTGTTTCCTAAAGCCCAGAACAGTGAGCTTGCTGAGAACAAAAGAACTGTGCTTCCTACACACACGGACCATATCCAGTTCAACTATGCTTTGGAAACTGACAAGAACAGTAGCTGCTATTCAGTCCAATACACTGTACTTGCAGGGAACAGACGCGAGTGCTATTTGCACTGTGTATGGCAATAGGAGCGCAATAGTGACTCTTCTTACCAGAAAACAACTCTTGCTCGTGGGACCAAAAACTGCATGTGACTCAACTCCATTTAGGACTGGAAAACAAACGCTAGCTCGCATTACAAGAAACACACTCTGCTTTAGAGAAAAGAGCACTCTTCTACTCTACTGTGTTTCCTATAGGGCCAGAACAGTGAGCTTGCTCAGAACAAAAGAACTGTGCTTCCTGCACACATGGGCCATATCTATTCAATTCTGCTTAGGAAACTGACAAGAACAGTAGATCCTCTTCAGTCCAATACACTGTACATGCTGGGAACAGACACCAGTATTATTTGCCCTGTGTATGACAATGGGAGCACAATAGTGACTCTTCTTACCAGAAAACAACTCTTGCTCCTAGGACCAGAAACTGCATGTGATTCAATTCCATTTAAGACTGGGAAACAAACGCTAGCTCGCCTTACAAGAAAAACACTCTGCTTTTGAGAAAAGAGCACTCTTCTACTCTTCTGTGTTTCCTATAGGGCCAGAACAGTAAGCTTGATCAGAACAAAAGAACTGTGCTTCCTTCACACGGGCCATATCTTGTTCAACTCTGCTTAGGAAACTGACAAGAACAGTAGCTCCTCTTCAGTCCGATACACTGTACTTGCTGGGAACGGACGGAGTGCTATTTGCACTATGTATGGTAATGGGAGCGCAATAGTGACTTTCCTTACCAGAAAACAACTCTTGCTCGTAGGACCAGAAACTGCATGTGATTCAACTCCATTTAGGACTGGGAAACAAATGCTAGCTCGCCTTATATGAAACACACTCTGCTTTTGAGAAAAGAGCACTCTTCTACTCTACTGTGTTTCCTATGGGGTCCAAACAGTTAGCTTGCTCAGAACAAAAGAACTGTGCTTCCTAAACACAGACCATATCTAGTTCAACTCTGCTTAGGGAACTGACAGTACAGTAGCTCCTATTCAGTCCAATACACTGTACTTCCTGGGAACAGACGCGAGAGCTATTTGTAATGTGTATGGCAATGGGAGCGCAATAGTGACTTTCCTTACCAGAAAACAACTCTTGCTCGTAGGACCAGAAACTGCATGTGTTTCAACTCCATTTAGGACTAGGAAACAAACGCTAGCTCGCCTTACAAGAAATACACTCTGCTTTTGAGAAAAGAGCACTGCTGTGGGATATATGGCAAATGTGTTGCTAATTAATCAATAAAACACTGATTGGCCGTTGGCTAGGCAGGAAGTGTAGGCGGGGCAAGGAGGAGAATAAAGCGAGGACGTGGAAGGCTGAGAGAGAGACACTGCCAGCCGCCATCAGGACAAGGAAGATGTAAGGTACCAGTAAGCCATGAGCCATGTGGCAAAGTAAAAATTAATAGAAATTGGCTAAATATAAGAGTAAGAGCTAGACAATAACAGGCCTTAGCTAATGGCCAAGCAGTTTAAATAATGTAAGAGTCTTTGTGTTTATTTTATAAGTGGGCTCTGAGACTGGCGGGACTTGGTGGTGGGAGCTGGAGAGAAATTCTCCAGCAACAAATGGCGTCCCATGTGTTGGCAAGAGTTTCCACCTAAAAACTGAGAAAAAAGATTCTAAAACGGAGCTAAAAACAGCTCCTAGTTGTCTCTTTCAAGCTAGTGGCAGCCTGCGTGTTTGAGCTACTATGGCGGGTTCCTGGCGTGCATGCTTGACCTGCAGTATGGCGGGAATGAGGCCTCTGCAAGTGGCACATTAAGCTGTGTGGTGGATTTAGCCTTTGCTAGTACAAAACAAAACAAAACAAAAAAAAGAGATTTCTGGGCTACACGCTGCTTTGATAGAAGCAGAGACCCACTATTTCTGAGATTTGATGGCTCCCAGAGCTGGCGGAAAACGTAGCCATGTTGGGAAGCTGAGGTGAGCGGAGCCAGGAGCCACAGCTGCTGTAGTTTAAAGCAATAGATTCACAATAAGACAGATTCAGATGTAATAGTTTACAATGTGTGTAAAAGATACGTAGGCTTGAAAGAGACAAAAAAGGTGATATATAGAGTTATAGAAACAAATACATAGTTTTAAAAAATGAAGTCATTAAAGAGACAGTAAAGGTAGTATAAAAAATAAGCCACGTAAAAATGGATATTACACAGAGAATCTGGATTGTGTTGTCGTTGGGACTTTTAACTGCAGAAAAACATTTGATTGTAAAAGCTGTAGAGTTATGCCAAAATGTATATTTTAAAGATACCTTGACTTCAAAATTTGGATGTAAGGATATGTTGCTTTGGAAAAGAGTCTCTTTTGTTTCCACAGAAAGCCAGAGGCTGTGGATTTGTTCAAGATTAAGATACATCAGGTTTGACCAGCCAAGACCCCCTGAAGGTCTCCTATGACACCATGGCCCAGATGATCCAATATCCAGAATGGTTTAAAGGCATCTGGCTCAGACGATACAGCCTCATGGACTATTCAATAATTCTAAATTTTTTTTTGTTTCCCCACAAGATACAGCGCCCCCTTCCAGCAGGAAGTAGTAAGAGAAGCTACGCCCAAATTGCCAAATTATATGTAATTTTACGTTGTTAAGGTTAAAACCTTCCTTTTTGAAAAAAAAAAGGGGGGAAGTGCTGTGGGATGTATGGCAAATGTGTTGCTAATTAATCAATAAAACACTGATTGGCCGTTGGCTAGGCAGGAAGTGTAGGCGGGGCAAGGAGGACAATAAAGCGGGGAAGTAGAAGGCTGAGAGAGAGACACTGCCAGCCGCCATCAGGACAAGGAAGATGTAAGGTACCAGTAAGCCATGAGCCATGTGGCAAAGTAAAGATTAATAGAAATGGGCTAAATATAAGAATAAGAGCTAGACAATAACAGGCCTGAGCTAATGGCCAAGCAGTTTAAATAATGTAAGAGTCTGTGTGTTTATTTTATAAGTGGGCTCTGAGACTGACGGGACTTGGTGGTGGAAGCTGGAGAGAAATTCTCCAGCAACAGGGCACTCTTCTACTCTACTGTGTTTCCTATGGGGTCCAAACAGTGAGCTTGCTCAGAACAAAAGAACTGTGCTTCCTACACACATGGACCATATCTAGATCAACTCTGCTTAGGAAACTGACAAGAACAGTAGCTCCTATTCAGTCCAATACACTGTACTTGCTGGGAACAGACGCGAGTGCTATTTGCACTGTGTATGGAATTTGGAGCGCAATAGTGACTCTTCTTACCAGAAAACAACTCTTGCTCGTAGGAACAAAAACTGCCTGTGACTCAACTCCATTTATGACTGGGAAACAAACGCTAGCTCGCCTTACAAGAAACACCCTCTGCTTTAGAGAAAAGAGCACTCTTCTACTCTACTGTGTTTCCTATAGGGCCAGAACAGTGAGCTTGCTCAGAACAAGAGAACTGTGCTTCCTACACACACGGGCCATATCTCGTTCAACTCTGCTTAGGAAACTGACAAGAACAGTAGATCCTCTTCAGTCCGATACACTGTACTTGCTGGGAACAGACACGAGTGCTATTTGCACTGTGTATGGCAGTGGGAACACAATAGTGACTTTCCTTACCAGAAAACAACTCTTGCTCGTAGGACAAGAAACTGCATGTGATACAAATCCATTTAGGACTGGGAAACAAACGCTAGCTCGCCTTACAAGAAACACACTCTGCTTTTAAGAAAAGAGCACTCTTCTACTCTACTGTGTTTCCTATAGGGAAAGAACAGTGAGCTTGCTCAGAACAAAGAACTGTGCTTCCTACACACATGGCCGTATCTAGTTCAATTCTGCTTAGGAACCTGACAAGAACAGTAGATCCTCTTCAGTCCAATACACTGTACTTGCTGCGATCAGACGCCAGTGCTATTTGTCCTGTGTATGGCAATGGCAGCGCAATAGTGACTCTTCTTACGAGAAAAGAACTCTTGCTCGTAGGACGAGAAACTGCATGGGATTCAACTCCATTTAGGACTGGGAAACAAACGCTAGCTCGCCTTACAAGAAACACACTCTGCTTTTGAGAAAAGAGCACTCTTCTACTCTACTGTGTTTCCTAAGGGGTCCAAACACTGAGCTTGCTCAGAACAAAAGAACTGTGCTTCCTACACACATCGACCATATCTAGTTCAACTCTGATATGGAAACTGACAAGAACAGAAGCTGCTCTTCAGTCCAATTCACTGTACTTGCTGGGAACAGACGCGAGTGCTATTTGCACTGTGTATGGCAATGGGAGCACAATAGTGACTTCCTTACCAGAAAACAACTCTTGCTCATAGGACCAGTAACTGCATGTGATTTAACTCCATTTAGGACTGGGAAACAAACGCTAGCTCGCCTTACAAGAAACACACTCTGCTTCTGAGAAAAGACCACTCTTCTACTCTACTGTGTTTCCAATGGGGTCCAAACAGTGAGCTTGCTCAGAACAAAAGAACTGTGCTTACTACACACACGGATCATATCTAGTTCCACTCTGCTGAGGAAACTGACAAGAACAGTAGCTCCTAATCAGTCCAATACACTGTAATTGAAGGGAACAGACGCGAGTACTATTTGCACTGTGTATGGCAATTGGAGCGCAATAGTGACTCTTCTTACCAGAAAATAACTCTTGCTCGTAGGACCAAAAACTGCATGTGACTCAACTCCATTTAGGACTGGGAAACAAACGCGAGCTCAACTTAAAAGAAAAACACTCTGCTTTAGAGAAAAGAGCACTCTTCTACTCTACTGTGTTTCCTATGGGGTCCAAACAGTGAACTTGCTCAGAACAAAAGAACTGTGCTTCCTACACACACGGGCCATATCTCGTTCAACTCTGCTTAGGAAACTTACAAGAACAGTGGCTCCTCTTCAGTCCGATACACTGTACTTGCTGGGAAAAGATGCGAGTGCTATTTGCACTGTGTATGGCAATGGGAGCGCAATAGTGACTTCCTTACCATAAAACAACGCTTGCTCGTAGGACTAGAAAATGCATGTGATTCAACTCCATTTAGGACTGGGAAACAAAAGCTAGCTCGCCTTACAAGAAACACACTCTGCTTTTGAGAAAAGAGCACTCTTCTAATCTACTGTGTTTCCTATAGGGCCAGAACAGTGAGCTTGCTGAGAACAAAAGAACTGTGCTTCCTACACACACGGACCATATCTAGTTCAACTCTGCTTAGGAAACTGACAAGAACAGTAGCTCCTATTCAGTGCAATACACTGTACTTGCTGGGAACAGACGCGAGTGCTATTTGCACTGTGTATGGCAATTGGAGCGCAATAGTGACTCTTCTTACCAGAAAACAACTCTTGCTGGTAGTACCAAAAACTGCATGTGACTGAACTCCATTTAAGACTGGGAAACAAATGAGAGCTCGCCTTACAAGAAACACACTCTGCTTTGAGAAAAGAGCACTCTTCTACTCTTCTGTGTTTCCTATAGGTCCAAAACAGTGAGCTTGCTCAGAATAAAGAACTGTGCTTCCTACACACACGGGCCATATCTAGTTCAACTCTGCTTAGGAAACTGACAAGAACAGTAGCTCCTCTTCAGTCCGATACACTGTAATAGCTGGGAACACATGCGAGTGCTATTTGCACTGTGTATGTCAAAGGGAGCGCAATAGTGACTTTCCTTACCAGAAAACAACTCTTGCTCGTAGGACCAGAAACTGCATGTGATTCAACTCCATTTAAGACTGGGAAACAAATGCTAGCTTGCCTTACATGAAACACACACTGCTTTTAAGAAAAGAGCACTCTTCTACTCTACTGTGTTTCCTATAGGGCCAGAACAGTGAACTTGCTCAGAACAAATGAACTGTGCTTCCTACACACACGGACCATATCTAGTTCAACTCTGCTTAGGAAACTGACATGAACAGTAGATCCTCTTCAGTCCAATACACTGTACTTGCTGGGAACAGATGCAAGTGCTATTTGCACTGTGTATGGCAATCGAGTGCAATAGTGACTCTTCTTACCAGAAAAAAACTCTTGCTCGTAGGACCAAAAACTGCATGTGTCTCAACTCCATGTAGGCCTGGGAAAGAAATGCTAGCTCGCCTTACAAGAAAAACACTCTGCTTTTGAGAAAAGAGCATTCTTCTACTATACTGTGTTTCCTATAGGGCCAGAACAGTGAGCTTCCTCAGAACAAAAGAAATGTGCTTCCTATACACAGGGGCCATATCTATTCAATTCTGGTTAGGAAACTGACAAGAACAGTAGATCCTCTTCAGTCCAATACACTGTACATGCTGGGAACAGTGGCCAGTACTATTTGCCCTGTGTATGACAATGGGAGTGCAATAGTGACTCTTCTTACCAGAAAACAACTCTTGCTCCTAGGACCAGAAAATGAATGTGATTCAACTCCATTTAGGACTGGGAAACAAACGCTAGCTTGCCTTAAGAAAAACACTCTGCTTTTGAGAAAAGAGCACTCTTCTATTCTTCTGTGTTTCCTATAGGGCCAGAAAAGTGAGCTTGATCAGAACAAAAGAACTGTGCTTCCTTCACACGGGCCATATCTAGTTCAACTCTGCTTAGGAAACTGACAAGAACAGTAGCTCCTCTTCAGTCCGATACACTGTACTTGCTGGGAACGGACCGAGTGCTATTTGCACTACGTATGGCAAGGGGAGCGCAATAGTGACTTTCCTTACCAGAAAACAACTCTTGCTCCTAGGACCAGAAACTGCATGTGATTCAACTCCATTTAGGACTAGGAAACCAACGCTAGCTCGCCTTACAAGAAAAACACTCTGCTTTTGAGAAAAGAGCATTCTTCTACTATACTGTGTTTCCTATAGGGCCAGAACAGTGAGCTTGCTCAGAACAAAAGAAGTGTGCTTCCTGCACACAGGGGCCATATCTATTCAATTCTGGTTAGGAAACTGACAAGAACAGTAGATCCTCTTCAGTCCAATACACTGTACTTGCTGGGAACAGACGCCAGTGCTCTTTGCCCTGTGTATGACAATGGGAGTGCAATAGTGACTCTTCTTGCCAGAAAACAACTCTTGCTCGTAGGACCAGAAACTGCATGTGATTCAACTCCATTTAGGACTGGGAAACAAACGCTAGCTCGCCTTACAAGAAACACACTCTGCTTCTGAGAAAAGAGCACTCTTCTACTCTACTGTGTTTCCAATGGGGTCCAAACAGTGAGCTTGCTCAGAACAAAGAACTGTGCTTCCTACACACACGGACCATATCTAGTTCAACTCTGCTGAGGAAACTGACAAGAACAGTAGCTCCTAATCAGTCCAATACACTGTAATTGAAGGGAACATATGCGAGTACTATATGCACTGTGTATGGCAATTGGAGCGCAATAGTGACTCTTCTTACCAGAAAATAACTCTTGCTCGTAGGACCAAAAACTGCATGTGATTCAACTCCATTTAGGACTGGGAAACAAACGCGAGCTCACCTTACAAGAAAAACACTCTGCTTTAGAGAAAAGAGCACTCTTCTACTCTACTGTGTTTCCTATGGGGTCCAAACAGTGAGCTTGCTCAGAACAAAAGAACTGTGCTTCCTACACACACGGGACATATCTCGTTCAACTCTGCTTAGGAAACTGACAAGAACAGTAGCTCCTCTTCAGTCCGATACACTGTAATAGCTAGGAACACATGCGAGTGCTATTTGCACTGTGTATGTCAATGGGAGCGCAATAGTGACTTTCCTTACCAGAAAACAACTCTTGCTCGTAGGACCAGAAAATGCATGTGATTCAACTCCTTTTAGGACTGGGAAAGAAACGCTAGCTCGCCTTACATGAAACACACTCTGCTTTTGAGAAAAGAGCACTCTTCTACTCTACTGTGTTTCCTATGGGGTCCGAACAGTGAGCTTGCTCAGAACAAAAGAAGTGTGCTTCCTGCACACAGGGGCCATATCTATTCAATTCTGGTTAGGAAACTGACAAGAACACTAGATCCTCTTCAGTCCAATCCACTGTACTTGCTGGGAACAGATGCAAGTGCTATTTGCACTGTGTATGGCAATCGAGTGCAATAGTGACTCTTCTTACCAGAAAACAACTCTTGCTCCTAGGACCAGAAACTGAATGTGATTCAACTCCATTTAAGACTGGGAAACAAACGCTAGCATGCCTTAAGAAGAACACTCTGCTTTTGAGAAAAGAGCACTCTTCTATTCTTCTCTGTTTCCTGTAGGGCCAGAAAAGTGAGCTTGATCAGAACAAAAGAACTGTGCTTCCTTCACACGGGCCATATCTAGTTCAACTCTGCTTAGGAAACTGACAAGAACAGTAGCTCCTCTTCAGTCCGATACACTGTACTTGCTGGGAATGGACCGAGTGCTATTTGCACTATGTATGGCAATGGGAGTGCAATAGTGACTTTCCTTACCAGAAAACAACTCTTGTTTGTAGGACCAGAAACTGCATGTGATTCAACTCCATTTAGGACTAGGAAACCAACGCTAGCTCGCCTTACAAGAAATACACTCTGCTTTTGAGAAAAGAGCACTCTGCTACTCTACTGTGTTTCCTATGGGGTCCAAACAGTGAGCTTGCTCAGAACAAAAGAACTGTGCTTCCTACACACATGGACCAGATCTAGTTCAACTCTGCTTAGGAAACTGACAAGAACAGTATCTCCTATTCAGTCCAATACACTGTACTTGCTGGGAACATACGCGAGTGCTATTTGCACTGTGTATGGCATTTGGAGCGCAATAGTGACTCTTCTTACCAGAAAACAACTCTTGCTCTTAGGACCAAAAACTGCCTGTGACTCAACTCCATTTAGGACTGGGAAACAAACATGAGCTCGCCTTACAAGAAACACAGTCTGCTTTAGAGAAAAGAGAACTTTTCTACTCCACTGTGTTTCCTATACGGCCAGAACAGTGAGCTTGCTCAGAACATAATAACTGTGCTTCCTACACACACGGGCCATATCTAGTTAAACTCTGCTTAGGAAACTGACAAGAACAGTAGCTCCTCTTCAGTCCGATACACTGTACTTGCTGAAAACAGATGCGAGTGCTATTTGCACTGTGTATGGCAATTGGAGCACAATAGTGACTCACCTTACCAGAAACAACTCTTGCTCGTACAACCAGAAACTGCTTGTGATTCAACTCCATTTAGGACTGGGAAACAAACGCTAGCTCTCCTTACAAGACACACACTCTGCTTTTGAGAAAAGAGCACTCTTTTACTCTCCTGTGTTTCCTATAGGGCCAGAGCAGTGAACTTGCTCAGAACAAATGAACTGTGCTTCCTACACTCACGGGCCATATCTAGTTCAACTCTGCTTAGGAAACTGAGAAGAACAGTAGCTCCTCTTCAGTCCAATACACTGTACTTGCTGGGAACAGACGCGAGAGCTATTTGCACTGTGTATGGCATTTGGAGCACAATAGTGACTCTTCTTACCAGAAAACAACTCTTGCTCGTAGGACCAAAAACTGTATGTGACTCAACTCTATTTAGGACTGGGAAACAAACGCGAGCTCGCCTTACAAGTAACACACTGTGCTTTAGAGAAAAGAGCACTCTTCTACTCTACTGTGTTTCCTATAGGGCCAGAACAGTGAGCTTGCTCAGAACATAACAACTGTGCTTCCTACACACACGGGCCATATCTAGTTCAACACTGCTTAGGAAACTGACAAGAACAGTAGCTCCTCTTCAGTCCGATACACTGTACTTGCTTATAACAGACGCGAGTGCTATTTGCACTGTGTATGGCAATGGGAGCACAATAGTGACTTTCCTTACCAGAAAACAACTCTTGCTCGTAGGACCAGAAACTGCATGGGATTCAACTCTATTTAGGACTGGGAAACAAACGCTAGCTCGCCTTACAAGAAACACATTCTGCTTTTGAGAAAAGAGAACTCTTCTACTCTACTGTGTTTCCTATGGGGTCCAAACGGTGAGCTTGCTAAGAACAAAAGAACTGTGCGTCCTACACACAAGGACCATATGTAATTCAACTCTGCTTAGGAAACTGACAAGAACAGTAGCACCTATTCAGTCCAATACACTGTACTTGCTGGGAACAGACGCGAGTGCTATTTGCACTGTGTATGGCAATGAGACCACAATAGTGACTTTCCTTACCAGAAAACAACTCTTGCTCGTAGGGCCACAAACTGCATGTGATTCAACGCCATTTAGGACTAGGAAACAAACGCTAGCTCGCCTTACAAGAAACACACTCTCCTTTTGAGAAAAGAGCACTCTTCTACTCTACTGTGTTTCCTATAGAGCCAGAACAGTGAGGTTGCTCAGAACAAATGAACTGTGCTTCCTAGACACACGGGCCATATCTAGTTCAACTCTGCTTAGGAAACTGAGAAGAATAGTAGCTCCTCTTCAGTCCAATACACTGTACTTGCTGGGAACAGACGGGAGTGCTATTTGCACTGTGTATGGCAAAGGGAGCGATATAGTGACTTTCCTTACCAGAAAACAACTCTTGCTCATAAGACCAGAAACTGCATGTGATTCAACAAAATTTATAACTGGGAAACAAACGCTAGCTCGCATTACATGAAACACGCTCTGCTTTAGAGAAAAGAGCATTCTTCTACTCTACTGTGTTTCCTATAGGGCCAGAACAGTGAGCTTGCTCAGAACATAATAACTGTGCTTCCTAGACACATGGGCCATATCTAGTTCAACTCTGCTTAGGAAACTGAGAAGAACAGTAGCTCCTCCTCACTCCAATTCACTGTACTTGATGGGAACAGCCGCGAGTGGTATTTGTACTGTGTATGGCAATGGGAGCACAACAGTGACTTTCCTTACAAGAAAACAACTCTTGCTCGTAGGACCAGAAACTGCATGTCATTCAACTACATTTAGGACTGGGAAACAAACGCTAGCTCGCCTTACAAGAAACACACTCTGCTTTTGAGAAAGGAGCACTCTTCTACTCTACTGTGTTTCCTATGGGGTCCGAACAGTGAGCTTGCTCAGAACAAAAGAACTGTGCTTCCTACAAACACGGACCATATCTAGTTCAACTCTGCTTAGGAAATTGACAAGAACAGTAGCTCCTCTTCAGTCCAGTACACTGTATATGCTGGGAACAGAAGTGAGTGCTATTTTCACTGTGTATGGCAATGGGAGCACAATAGTGACTTTCCTTAACAGAAAACAACTCTTGCTCATAGGACCAGAAACTGCATGTGATTCAACTCCATTTAGGAATGGGAAACAAACGGTAGCTCACCTTACAAGAAATACACTCTGCTTTTGAGAAAAGAGCACTCTTCTACTCTACTGTGTTTCATATGGGGTCCAAACAGTGAGCTTGCTCAGAACAAAAGAACTGTGCTTCCTACACACACGGCCATATCTATTTCAATTCTGCTTAGGAACCTGACAAGAACAGTAGATCCTCTTCAGTCCAATACAATGTACTTTCTGGGAACAGACGCCAGTGCTATTTGTCCTGTGTATGGCAATGGCAGCGCAATAGTGACTCTTCTTACCATAAAACAACTCTTGCTCGTAGGACCAGAAACTGCATGTGATTCAACTCCATTTAGCACTGGGAAACAAACGCTAGCTCGCCTTACAAGAAACACAGTCTGCTTTAGATAAAAGAGCACTCTTCTACTCTACTGTGTTTCCTATAGGGCTAGAACAGTGAGCTTGCTCAGAACAAAAGAACTGTGCTTCCTACACACGGGCCATATCTAGTTCAACTCTGCTTAGGAAACAGACAAGAACAGTAGCTCCTATACACTCCAATACACTGTACTTGCTGGGAACAGACGCGAGAGCTATTTGCTCTGTGTATGGCATTTGGAGCGCAATAGTGACTCTTCTTACCAGAAAAAAACTCTTCCTGGTAGTACCAAAAACTGCCTGTGACTCAACTCCATTTAGGACTGGGAAACAAACGCGAGCTTGCCTTACAAGAAACACACTCTGCTTTAGAGAAAAGAGCACTCTTCAACTCTACTGTGTTTCCTATAGGGCCAGAACATTGAGCTTGCTCAGAACACAATAACTGTGCTTCCTAGACACACGGGACATATCTAGTTCAACTCTGCTTCGGAAACTGAGAAGAACAGTAGCTCCTCTTCACTCCAATACACTGTACTTGCTGGGAACAGACGCGAGTGCTATTTGCACTGTGTATGGCAATGGGAGCGCAACAGTGACTTTCCTTACCAGAAAACAACTCTTGCTCTTAGGACCAGGAACTGCATGGGATTCAACTCCATTTAGGACTGGCAAACAAAAGCTAGCTCGCCTTACAAGAAACACACTCTGCTTTAGAGAAAAGAGCACTCTTCTACTCTACTGTGTTTCCTATGGGGTCCAAACAGTGAGCTTGCTCAGAAGAAAAGAACTGTGCTTCCTACACACACGGACCATATGTAGTTCAACTCTGCTTAGGAAACTGACAAGAACAGTAGCTCCTCTTCAATCCAATACACTGTACTTGCTGGGAACAGACGCGAGTGCTATTTGCACTGTGTATGGCAATGAGAACGCAATAGTGACATTCCTTACCAGAAAACAACTCTTAGTCGTAGGACCACAAACTGCATGTGATTCAACGCCATTTAGGACTGGGAAACAAATGCTAGCTCGCCTTACAAAAACACACTCTGCTTTTGCGAAAAGAGCACTCTTCTACTCTACTGTGTTTCCTATAGGGCCAGAACAGTGAACTTGCTCAGATCAAATGAACTGTGCTTCCTAGACACACGGGCCATATCTAGTTCAACTCTGCTTAGGAAACTGAGAAGAACAGTAGCTCCTCTTCACTCCAATACACTGTACTTGCTGGGAACAGACGCGAGTGCTATTTGCACTGTGTATGGCAATGGGAGCGCAATAGTGACTTTCCTTACCAGAAAAAAACTCTTGCTCGTAGGACCAAAAACTGCATGTGTCTCAACTCTATTTAGGACTGGGAAAGAAACGCTAGCTCGCCTTACAAGAAAAACACTCTGCTTTTGAGAAAAGAGCATTCTTCTACTATACTGTGTTTCCTATAGGGCCAGAACAGTGAGCTTCCTCAGAACAAAAGAAGTGTGCTTCCTGCACACAGGGGCCATATCTATTCAATTCTGGTTAGGAATCTGACAAGAACAGTAGATCCTCTTCAGTCCAATACACTGTACATGCTGGGAACAGTGGCCAGTACTATTTGCCCTGTGTATGACAATGGGAGTGCAATAGTGACTCTTCTTACCAGAAAACAACTCTTGCTCCTAGGACCAGAAAATGAATGTGATTCAACTCCATTTAGGACTGGGAAACAAACGCTAGCTTGCCTTAAGAAAAACACTCTGCTTTTGAGAAAGAGCACTCTTCTATTCTTCTGTGTTTCCTATAGGGCCAGAAAAGTGAGCTTGATCAGAACAAAAGAACTGTGCTTCCTTCACACGGGCCATATCTAGTTCAACTCTGCTTAGGAAACTGACAAGAACAGTAGCTCCTCTTCAGTCCGATACACTGTACTTGCTGGGAACGGACCGAGTGCTATTTGCACTATGTATGGCAATGGGAGCACAATAGTGACTTTCCTTACCAGAAAACAACTCTTGCTCGTAGGACCAGAAACTGCATGTGATTCAACTCCATTTAGGACTAGGAAACCAACGCTAGCTCGCCTTACAAGAAAAACACTCTGCTTTTGAGAAAAGAGCATTCTTCTACTATACTGTGTTTCCTATAGGGCCAGAACAGTGAGCTTCCTCAGAACAAAAGAAGTGTGCTTCCTGCACACAGGGGCCATATCTATTCAATTCTGGTTAGGAAACTGACAAGAACAGTAGATCCTCTTCAGTCCAATACACTGTACATGCTGGGAACAGTGGCCAGTACTATTTGCCCTGTGTATGACAATGGGAGCGCAATAGTGACTCTTCTTACCAGAAAACAACTCTTGCTCCTAGGACCAGAAAATGAATGTGATTCAACTCCATTTAGGACTGGGAAACAAATGCTAGCTTGCCTTAAGAAAAACACTCTGCTTTTGAGAAAAGAGCACTCTTCTATTCTTCTGTGTTTCCTATAGGGCCAGAAAAGTGAGCTTGATCAGAACAAAAGAACTGTGCTTCCTTCACACGGGCCATATCTAGTTCAACTCTGCTTAGGAAACTGACAAGAACAGTAGCTCCTCTTCAGTCCGATACACTGTACTTGCTGGGAACGGACCGAGTGCTATTTGCACTATGTATGGCAATGGGAGAGCAACAGTGACTTTCCTTACCAGAAAACATCTCTTGCTCGTAGGACCAGAAACTGCATGTGATTCAACTCCATTTAGGACTAGGAAACCAACGCTAGATCGCCTTACAAGAAATACACTCTCCTTTTGAGAAAAGAGCACTCTTCTACTCTACTGTGTTTCCTATGGGGTCCAAACAGTGAGCTTGCTCAGAACAAAAGAACTGTGCTTCCTACACACATGGACCAGATCTAGTTCAACTCTGCTTAGGAAACTGACAAGAACAGTATCTCCTATTCAGTCCAATACACTGTACTTGCTGGGAACAGACGCGAGTGCTATTTGCACTGTGTATGGAATTTGGAGCACAATAGTGACTCTTCTTACCAGAAAACAACTCTTGCTCGGAGGAACAAAAACTGCCTGTGACTCAACTTCATTTATGACTGGGAAACAAACGCTAGCTCACCTTACAAGAAACACACTGTGCTTTAGAGAAAAGAGCACTCTTCTAATCTACTGTGTTTCCTATAGGACCAGAACAGTGAGCTTGCTGAGAACAAATGAACTGTGCTACCTACACACACGGACCACATATAGTTCAACTCTGCTTAGGAAACTGACAAGAACAGTAGCTCCTATTCAGTCCAATACACTGTACTTGCTGGGAACAGACGCGAGTGCTATTTGCACTGTGTATGGCAATTGGAGCGCAACAGTGACCCTTCTTACCAGAAAACAACTCTTGCTCGTAGGACCAAAAACTGCATGTGACTCAACTCCATTTAAGACTGGGAAACAAACGAGAGCTCACCTTACAAGAAACACACTCTGCTTTTGAGAGAAGAGCACTCTTCTACTCTTCTGTGTTTCCTATAGGGCCAAAACAGTGAGCTTGCTCAGAAAAAAAGAACTGTGCTTCCTACACACACGGGCCATATCTAGTTCAACTCTGCTTAGGAAACTGACAAGAACAGTAGCTCCTCTTCAGTCCGATACACTGTAATAGCTGGGAACACATGCGAGTGATATTTGCACTGTATATGTCAATGGGAGCGCAATAGTGACTTTCCTTACCAGAAAACAACTCTTGCTCGTAGGACCAGAAACTGCATGTGATTCAACTCCATTTAGGACTGGGAAACAAATGCTAGCTTGCCTTACATGAAACACACACTGCTTTTGAGAAAAGAGCACTCTTCTACTCTATTGTGTTTCCTATAGGGCCAGAACAGTGAACTTGCTCAGAACAAATGAACTGTGCTTCCTAGACACACGGGCCATATCTAGTTCAACTCTGCTTAGGAAACTGAGAAGAACAGTAGCTCCTCTTCAGTCCAATACACTGTACTTGCTGGGAACAGACGCCAGTGCTCTTTGCCCTGTGTATGACAATGGGAGCACAATAGTGACTCTTCTTGCCAGAAAACAACTCTTGCTCGTAGGACCAGAAACTGCATGTGATTCAACTCCATTTAGGACTGGGAAACAAATGCTAGCTCGCCTTACAAGAAACACACTCTGCTTCTGAGAAAAGAGCACTCTTCTACTCTACTGTGTTTCCAATGGGGTCCAAACAGTGAGCTTGCTCAGAACAAAAGAACTGTGCTTCCTACACACACGGACCATATCTAGTTCAACTCTGCTGAGGAAACTGACAAGAACAGTAGCTCCTAATCAGTCCAATACACTGTAATTGAAGGGAACATACGCGAGTACTATATGCACTGTGTATGGCAATTGGAGCGCAATAGTGACTCTTCTTACCAGAAAATAACTCTTGCTCATGGGACCAAAAACTGCATGTGACTCAACTCCATTTAGGACTAGGAAACAAACGCGAGCTCACCTTACAAGAAAAACACTCTGCTTTAGAGAAAAGAGCACTCTTCTTCTCTACTGTGTTTCCTATGGGGTCCAAACAGTGAGCTTGCTCAGAACAAAAGAACTGTGCTTCCTACACACACGGGCCATATCTCATTCAACTCTGCTTAGGAAACTGACAAGAACAGTGCTCCTCTTCAGTCCGATACACTGTAATAGCTAGGAACACATGCGAGTGCTATTTGCACTGTGTATGTCAATGGGAGCGCAATAGTGACTTTCCTTACCAGAAAACAACTCTTGCTCGTAGGACCAGAAAATGCATGTGATTCAACTCCTTTTAGGACTGGGAAAGAAACGCTAGCTCGCCTTACATGAAACACACTCTGCTTTTGAGAAAAGAGCACTCTTCTACTCTACTGTGTTTCCTATGGGGTCCGAACAGTGAGCTTGCTCAGAACAAAAGAAGTGTGCTTCCTGCACACAGGGGACATATCTATTCAATTCTGGTTAGGAAACTGACAAGAACACTAGATCCTCTTCAGTCCAATCCACTGTACTTGTTGGAAAGAGATGCAAGTGCTATTTGCACTGTGTATGGCAATCGAGTGCAATAGTGACTCTTCTTACCAGAAAACAACTCTTGCTCCTAGGACCAGAAACTGAATGTGATTCAACTCCATTTAAGACTGGGAAACAAACGCTAGCATGCCTTAAGAAAAACACTCTGCTTTTGAGAAAAGAGCACTCTTCTATTCTTCTGTGTTTCCTGTAGGGCCAGAAAAGTGAGCTTGATCAGAACAAAAGAACTGTGCTTCCTTCACACGGGCCATATCTAGTTCAACTCTGCTTAGGAAACTGACAAGAACAGTAGCTCCTCTTCAGTCCGATACACTGTACTTGCTGGGAACGGACCGAGTGCTATTTGCACTATGTATGGCAATGGGAGTGCAATAGTGACTTTCCTTACCAGAAAACAACTCTTGTTTGTAGGACCAGAAACTGCATGTGATTCAACTCCATTTAGGACTAGGAAACCAACGCTAGCTCGCCTTGCAAGAAATACACTCTGCTTTTGAGAAAAGAGCACTCTTCTACTCTACTGTGTTTCCTATGGGGTCCGAACAGTGAGCTTGCTCAGAAAAAAAGAACTGTGCTTCCTACACACATGGACCATATCTAGTTCAACTCTGCTTAGGAAACTGACAAGAACAGTAGCTCCTCTTCAGTCCAATACACTGTAATTCCTGGGAACAGACGCGAGTGCTATTTTCACTGTGTATGGCAATAAGAGCGCAATAGTGACTTTCCTTACCAGAAAACATCTCCTGCTCGTAGGACCTGAAACTGCATGTGATTCAACTCCATTTAGGACTGGGAAACAAACGCTAGCTTGCCTTACAAAAAACACACTCTGCTTTTGAGAAAAGAGCACTCATCTCCTCTACTGTGTTTCCTATGGGGTCCGAACAGTGAGCTTGCTCAGAACAAAAGAACTGTGCTTCCTACACACACGGCCATTACTAGTTCATTTCTGCTTAGGAACCTGACAAGAACAGTAGATCCTCTTCAGTCCAATACACTGTACTTGCTGCGATCAGACGCCAGGGCTATTTGTCCTGTGTATGGCAATGGCAGCGCAATAGTGACTCTTCTTACCAGAAAACAACTCTTGCTCGTAGTATCAGAAACTGCATGGGTTTCAACTCCATTTAGGACTACGAAACAAACGCTAACTCGCCTTAAAAGAAACACACTCTGCTTTAGAGAAAAGAGCACTCTTCTACTCTACTGTGTTTCCTATAGGGTCCAAACAGTGAGCTTGCTCAGAACAAAAGAACTGTGCTTCCTACACACACGGATAATATCTAGTTCAACTCTGCATAGGAAACTGACAAGAACAGTAGCACCTATTCAGGGCAATACACTGTATATCCTGGGAACAGACGCGAGTGCCATTTGCACTGTATATGGCAATGGGAGCACAATGTGACTTTCCTTACCAGAAAACAACTCTTGTTTGTAGGACCAGAAACTGCATGTGATTCAACTCCATTTAGGACTAGGAAACAAACGCTAGCTCGCCTTACAAGAAACACACTCTGCTTTAGATAAAAGAGCACTCATCTACTCTACTGTGTTTCCTATAGGGCCAGAACAGTGAGCTTGCTCAGAACATAAGAACTGTGCTTCCTACACACACGGGCCATATCTAGTTCAACTCTGCTTAGGAAACTGACAAGAACAGTAGCTCCTCTTCAGTCCGATACACTGTAATTCCTGGGAACAGACGCGAGTGCTATTTGTACTGTGTATGGCAATGGGAGCGCAATAGTGACTTTCCTTACCAGAAAACAACTCTTGCTCTTAGGACCAGAAACTGCATGTGATTCAACTCCATTTAGGACGGGGAAACAAACGCTAGCTCGACTTTCAAGAAAACACACTCTGCTTTTGAGAAAAGAGCACTCTTCTACTATACTGTGTTTCTTATGGGGTCCGAACAGTGAGCTTGCTCAGAACAAAAGAACTGTGCTTCCTACACACACGGCCATATCTAGTTCAATTCTGCTTAGGAACCTGACAAGAAGAGTAGATCCTATTCAGTCCAATACACTGTACTTGCTGGGAACAGACGCATGTGCTATTGGTGCTGTGTATGGCAATGGGAGCACAATAGTGACTATTCTTACCATAAAACAACTCATGCTCATAGGACCAGAAACTGCATGTGATTCAACTCCATTTAGGACTGGGATACAAACGCTAGCTCGCCTTACAAGAAACACACTCTGCTTTAGAGGAAAGAGCACTCTTCTACTCTACTGTGTTTCCTATGGGGTCCAAACAGTGATCGTGCTCAGAACAAAAGAACTGTGCTTCCTACACACACGGACCATATGTAGTTCAACTCTGCTTAGGAAACTGACAAGAACAGTAGCTCCTCTTCAGTCGAATACACTGTACTTGCTGGGAACAGACGTGAGTGCTATTTGCACTGTGTATGGCAATGGGAGCACAATAGTGACTTTCCTTAACAGAAAAAAACTCTTGCTCATAGGACCAGAAACTGCATGTGATTCAACTCCATTTAGGAATGGGAAACAAACGGTAGCTCTTCGTACAAGAAATACACTCTGCTTTTGAGAAAAGAGCACTCTTCTACTCTACTGTGTTTCCTATGGGGTCCAAACAGTGAGCTTGCTCAGAACAAAAGAACTGTGCTTCCTACACACTCGGACCATATGTAGTTCAACTCTGCTTAGGAAACTGACAAGAACAGTAGCTCCTCTTCAGTCCAATACACTGTACTTGCTGGGAACAGACGCATGTGCTATTGGTGCTGTGTATGGCAATGGGAGCACAATAGTGACTATTCTTACCATAAAACAACTCATGCTCATAGGACCAGAAACTGCATGTGATTCAACTCCATTTAGGACTGGGATACAAACGCTAGCTCGCCTTACAAGAAACACACTCTGCTTTAGAGGAAAGAGCACTCTTCTACTCTACTGTGTTTCCTATGGGGTCCAAACAGTGATCGTGCTCAGAACAAAAGAACTGTGCTTCCTACACACACGGACCATATCTCGTTCAACTCTGCTTAGGAAACTGACAAGAACAGTAGCTCCTCTTCAGTCGAATACACTGTACTTGCTGGGAACAGACGTGAGTGCTATTTGCACTGTGTATGGCAATGGGAGCACAATAGTGACTTTCCTTACCAGAAAACAACTCTTGCTCGTAGGACCAGAAACTGCATGTGATTCAACTCCATTTAGGACTGGGAAACAAATGCTAGCTTGCCTTACATGAAACACACACTGCTTTTGAGAAAAGAGCACTCTTCTACTCTATTGTGTTTCCTATAGGGCCAGAACAGTGAACTTGCTCAGAACAAATGAACTGTGCTTCCTAGACACACGGGCCATATCTAGTTCAACTCTGCTTAGGAAACTGAGAAGAACAGTAGCTCCTCTTCAGTCCAATACACTGTACTTGCTGGGAACAGACGCCAGTGCTCTTTGCCCTGTGTATGACAATGGGAGCACAATAGTGACTCTTCTTGCCAGAAAACAACTCTTGCTCGTAGGACCAGAAACTGCATGTGATTCAACTCCATTTAGGACTGGGAAACAAATGCTAGCTCGCCTTACAAGAAACACACTCTGCTTCTGAGAAAAGAGCACTCTTCTACTCTACTGTGTTTCCAATGGGGTCCAAACAGTGAGCTTGCTCAGAACAAAAGAACTGTGCTTCCTACACACACGGACCATATCTAGTTCAACTCTGCTGAGGAAACTGACAAGAACAGTAGCTCCTAATCAGTCCAATACACTGTAATTGAAGGGAACATACGCGAGTACTATATGCACTGTGTATGGCAATTGGAGCGCAATAGTGACTCTTCTTACCAGAAAATAACTCTTGCTCATGGGACCAAAAACTGCATGTGACTCAACTCCATTTAGGACTAGGAAACAAACGCGAGCTCACCTTACAAGAAAAACACTCTGCTTTAGAGAAAAGAGCACTCTTCTTCTCTACTGTGTTTCCTATGGGGTCCAAACAGTGAGCTTGCTCAGAACAAAAGAACTGTGCTTCCTACACACACGGGCCATATCTCATTCAACTCTGCTTAGGAAACTGACAAGAACAGTGCTCCTCTTCAGTCCGATACACTGTAATAGCTAGGAACACATGCGAGTGCTATTTGCACTGTGTATGTCAATGGGAGCGCAATAGTGACTTTCCTTACCAGAAAACAACTCTTGCTCGTAGGACCAGAAAATGCATGTGATTCAACTCCTTTTAGGACTGGGAAAGAAACGCTAGCTCGCCTTACATGAAACACACTCTGCTTTTGAGAAAAGAGCACTCTTCTACTCTACTGTGTTTCCTATGGGGTCCGAACAGTGAGCTTGCTCAGAACAAAAGAAGTGTGCTTCCTGCACACAGGGGACATATCTATTCAATTCTGGTTAGGAAACTGACAAGAACACTAGATCCTCTTCAGTCCAATCCACTGTACTTGTTGGAAAGAGATGCAAGTGCTATTTGCACTGTGTATGGCAATCGAGTGCAATAGTGACTCTTCTTACCAGAAAACAACTCTTGCTCCTAGGACCAGAAACTGAATGTGATTCAACTCCATTTAAGACTGGGAAACAAACGCTAGCATGCCTTAAGAAAAACACTCTGCTTTTGAGAAAAGAGCACTCTTCTATTCTTCTGTGTTTCCTGTAGGGCCAGAAAAGTGAGCTTGATCAGAACAAAAGAACTGTGCTTCCTTCACACGGGCCATATCTAGTTCAACTCTGCTTAGGAAACTGACAAGAACAGTAGCTCCTCTTCAGTCCGATACACTGTACTTGCTGGGAACGGACCGAGTGCTATTTGCACTATGTATGGCAATGGGAGTGCAATAGTGACTTTCCTTACCAGAAAACAACTCTTGTTTGTAGGACCAGAAACTGCATGTGATTCAACTCCATTTAGGACTAGGAAACCAACGCTAGCTCGCCTTGCAAGAAATACACTCTGCTTTTGAGAAAAGAGCACTCTTCTACTCTACTGTGTTTCCTATGGGGTCCGAACAGTGAGCTTGCTCAGAAAAAAAGAACTGTGCTTCCTACACACATGGACCATATCTAGTTCAACTCTGCTTAGGAAACTGACAAGAACAGTAGCTCCTCTTCAGTCCAATACACTGTAATTCCTGGGAACAGACGCGAGTGCTATTTTCACTGTGTATGGCAATAAGAGCGCAATAGTGACTTTCCTTACCAGAAAACATCTCCTGCTCGTAGGACCTGAAACTGCATGTGATTCAACTCCATTTAGGACTGGGAAACAAACGCTAGCTTGCCTTACAAAAAACACACTCTGCTTTTGAGAAAAGAGCACTCATCTCCTCTACTGTGTTTCCTATGGGGTCCGAACAGTGAGCTTGCTCAGAACAAAAGAACTGTGCTTCCTACACACACGGCCATTACTAGTTCATTTCTGCTTAGGAACCTGACAAGAACAGTAGATCCTCTTCAGTCCAATACACTGTACTTGCTGCGATCAGACGCCAGGGCTATTTGTCCTGTGTATGGCAATGGCAGCGCAATAGTGACTCTTCTTACCAGAAAACAACTCTTGCTCGTAGTATCAGAAACTGCATGGGTTTCAACTCCATTTAGGACTACGAAACAAACGCTAACTCGCCTTAAAAGAAACACACTCTGCTTTAGAGAAAAGAGCACTCTTCTACTCTACTGTGTTTCCTATAGGGTCCAAACAGTGAGCTTGCTCAGAACAAAAGAACTGTGCTTCCTACACACACGGATAATATCTAGTTCAACTCTGCATAGGAAACTGACAAGAACAGTAGCACCTATTCAGGGCAATACACTGTATATCCTGGGAACAGACGCGAGTGCCATTTGCACTGTATATGGCAATGGGAGCACAATGTGACTTTCCTTACCAGAAAACAACTCTTGTTTGTAGGACCAGAAACTGCATGTGATTCAACTCCATTTAGGACTAGGAAACAAACGCTAGCTCGCCTTACAAGAAACACACTCTGCTTTAGATAAAAGAGCACTCATCTACTCTACTGTGTTTCCTATAGGGCCAGAACAGTGAGCTTGCTCAGAACATAAGAACTGTGCTTCCTACACACACGGGCCATATCTAGTTCAACTCTGCTTAGGAAACTGACAAGAACAGTAGCTCCTCTTCAGTCCGATACACTGTAATTCCTGGGAACAGACGCGAGTGCTATTTGTACTGTGTATGGCAATGGGAGCGCAATAGTGACTTTCCTTACCAGAAAACAACTCTTGCTCTTAGGACCAGAAACTGCATGTGATTCAACTCCATTTAGGACGGGGAAACAAACGCTAGCTCGACTTTCAAGAAAACACACTCTGCTTTTGAGAAAAGAGCACTCTTCTACTATACTGTGTTTCTTATGGGGTCCGAACAGTGAGCTTGCTCAGAACAAAAGAACTGTGCTTCCTACACACACGGCCATATCTAGTTCAATTCTGCTTAGGAACCTGACAAGAAGAGTAGATCCTATTCAGTCCAATACACTGTACTTGCTGGGAACAGACGCATGTGCTATTGGTGCTGTGTATGGCAATGGGAGCACAATAGTGACTATTCTTACCATAAAACAACTCATGCTCATAGGACCAGAAACTGCATGTGATTCAACTCCATTTAGGACTGGGATACAAACGCTAGCTCGCCTTACAAGAAACACACTCTGCTTTAGAGGAAAGAGCACTCTTCTACTCTACTGTGTTTCCTATGGGGTCCAAACAGTGATCGTGCTCAGAACAAAAGAACTGTGCTTCCTACACACACGGACCATATGTAGTTCAACTCTGCTTAGGAAACTGACAAGAACAGTAGCTCCTCTTCAGTCGAATACACTGTACTTGCTGGGAACAGACGTGAGTGCTATTTGCACTGTGTATGGCAATGGGAGCACAATAGTGACTTTCCTTAACAGAAAAAAACTCTTGCTCATAGGACCAGAAACTGCATGTGATTCAACTCCATTTAGGAATGGGAAACAAACGGTAGCTCTTCGTACAAGAAATACACTCTGCTTTTGAGAAAAGAGCACTCTTCTACTCTACTGTGTTTCCTATGGGGTCCAAACAGTGAGCTTGCTCAGAACAAAAGAACTGTGCTTCCTACACACTCGGACCATATGTAGTTCAACTCTGCTTAGGAAACTGACAAGAACAGTAGCTCCTCTTCAGTCCAATACACTGTACTTGCTGGGAACAGACGCATGTGCTATTGGTGCTGTGTATGGCAATGGGAGCACAATAGTGACTATTCTTACCATAAAACAACTCATGCTCATAGGACCAGAAACTGCATGTGATTCAACTCCATTTAGGACTGGGATACAAACGCTAGCTCGCCTTACAAGAAACACACTCTGCTTTAGAGGAAAGAGCACTCTTCTACTCTACTGTGTTTCCTATGGGGTCCAAACAGTGATCGTGCTCAGAACAAAAGAACTGTGCTTCCTACACACACGGACCATATCTCGTTCAACTCTGCTTAGGAAACTGACAAGAACAGTAGCTCCTCTTCAGTCGAATACACTGTACTTGCTGGGAACAGACGTGAGTGCTATTTGCACTGTGTATGGCAATGGGAGCACAATAGTGACTTTCCTTACCAGAAAACAACTCTTGTTCGTAGGACCACAAACTGCATGTGATTCAACGCCATTTAGGACTGGGAAACAAATGCTAGCTCGCCTTACAAAAACACACTCTGCTTTTGCGAAAAGAGCACTCTTCTACTCTACTGTGTTTCCTATAGGGCCAGAACAGTGAGCTTGCTCAGATCAAATGAACTGTGCTTCCTAGACACACGAGCCATATCTAGTTCAACTCTGCTTAGGAAACTGAGAAGAACAGTAGCTCCTCTTCAGTCCAATACACTGTAATTGCTGGGAACAGCCGGGAGTGATATTTGCACTGTGTATGGCAATGGGAGCGCAACAGTGACTTTCCTTACCAGAAAACAACTCTTGCTCGTAGGACCAGAAACTGCATGTGATTCAACTCCATTTAGGACTGGGAAACAAACGCTAGCTCGCCTTACAAGAAACACACTCTGCTTTAGAGAAAAGAGCACTCTTCTACTCTACTGTGTTTCCTATGGGGTCCAAACAGTGAGCTTGCTCAGAACAAAAGAACTGTGCTTCCTACACACACGGAATATATCTAGTTCAACTCTGCTTAGGAAACTGACAAGAACGGTAGCTCCTCTTCAGTCCGATACACTGTACTTGCTGGGAACAGACATGAGTGCTATTTGCACTGTGTATGGCAATGGGAGCGCTATAGTGACTTTCCTTACCAGAAAACAACTCTTGCTAGTAGGACCAGAAACTGCATGTGATTCAACTCCATTTAGGAATGGGAAACAAACGGTAGCTCGCCTTACAAGAAACACACTCTGCTTTTGAGAAAAGAGCACTCTTCTACTCTACTGTGTTTCCTATGGGGTCCGAACAGTGCGCTTGCTCAGAACAAAAGAACTGTGCTTCCTACACACACGGCCATATCTAGTTCAATTCTGCTTAGGAACCTGAAAAGAACAGTAGATCCTATTCAGTCCAATGCACTGTACTTGCTTGGAACAGACGCATGTGCTATTGGTCCTGTGTATGGCAATGGGAGCGCAATAGTGACTTTCCTTACCAGAAAACAACTCTTGTTCTTAGGACCAGAAACTGCATGTGATTCAACTCCATTTAGGACTAGGAAACAAACGCTAGCTCGCCTTACAAAAACCACTCTGCTTTTGAGTAAAGAGCACTCTTCTACTCTACTGTGTTTCCTATAGGGCCAGAACAGTGAGCTTGCTCAGAACAAAAGAACTGTGCTTCCTACACACGGGCCATATCTAGTTCAACTCTGCTTAGGAAACTGACAAGAACAGTAGCTCCTATTCAGTCCAATACACTGTACTTGCTGGGAACAGACGCGAGTTCTATTTGCACTGTATATGGCAATGGGAGCACAATAGTGACTTTCCTTACCAGAAAACAACTCTTTCTCGTAGGACCACAAACGGCATGTGATTCAACTCCATTTAGGACTGGGAAAGAAACGCTAGCTCACCTTACAAGAAACACACTCTGCTTTTGAGAAAAGAGCACTCTTCTACTCTACTGTGTTTCCTATGGGGTCCAAACAGTGAGCTTGCTCAGAACAAAAGAACTGTGCTTCCTACACACATGGACCATATCTAGTTCAACTCTTCTTAGGAAACTGAGAAGAACAGTAGCTCTTCTTCAGTCCAATACACTGTACTTGCTGGGAACATACGCGAGTGCTATTTGCACTGTGTATGGCATTTGGAGCGCAATAGTGACTCTTCTTACCAGAAAACAACTCTTGCTCTTAGGACCATAAACTGCCTCTGACTCAACTCCATTTAGGACTGGGAAACAAACATGAGCTCGCCTTACAAGAAACACAGTCTGCTTTAGAGAAAAGAGCACTCTTCTACTCCACTGTGTTTCCTATAGGGACAGAACAGTGAGCTTGCTCAGAACATAATAACTGTGCTTCCTCCACATACGGGCCATATCTAGTTAAACTCTGCTTAGGAAACTGACAAGAACAGTAGCTCCTCTTCAGTCCGATACACTGTACTTGCTGAAAACAGACGCGAGTGCTATTTGCACTGTGTATGGCAATTGGAGCACAATAGTGACTCACCTTACCAGAAACAACTCTTGCTCGTACAACCAGAAACTGCTTGTGATTCAACTCCATTTAGGACTGGGAAACAAACGCTAGCTCGCCTTACAAGACACACACTCTGTTTTTGAGAAAAGAGCACTCTTTTACTCTCCTGTGTTTCCTATAGGGCCAGAACAGTGAACTTGCTCAGAACAAATGAACTGTGCTTCCTACACTCACGGGCCATATCTAGTTCAACTCTGCTTAGGAAACTGACAAGAACAGTAGCTCCTCTTCAGTCCGATACACTGTACTTGCTGGGAACAGACGTGAGTGCTATTTCCACTGTTTATGGCAATGGGAGCGCTATAGTGACTTTCCTTACCAGAAAACAACTCTTGCTCATAGGACCAGAAACTGCATGTGATTCAACTCCATTTAGGAATGGGAAACAAACGGTAGCTTGCCTTACAAGAAACACACTCTGCTTTTGAGAAAACAGCACTCTTCTACTCTACTGTGTTTCCTATGGGGTCCGAACAGTGAGCTTGCTCAGAACAAAAGAACTGTGCTTCCTACACACACGGCCATATCTATTTCAATTCTGCTTAAAAACCTGACAAGAACAGTAGATCCTCTTCAGTCCAATACACTGTACTTGCTGGGAACAGACGCCAGTGCTATTTGTCCTGTGTATGGCAATGGCAGCGCAATAGTGACTCTTCTTACCATAAAGCAACTCTTGCTCATAGGACCAGAAACTGCATGTGATTCAACTCCATTTAGGAGTGGGAAACAAACGCTAGTTCGCCTTACAAGAAACACACTCTGCTTTAGAGAAAAGAGCACTCTTCTACTCTACTGTGTTTCCTATGGGGTCCAAACAGTGAGCTTGCTCAGAACAAAAGAACTGTGCTTCCTACACACATGGACCATATCTAGTTCAACTCTTCTTAGGAAACTGAGAAGAACAGTAGCTCTTCTTCATTCCAATACACTGTACTTGCTGGGAAGAGACGCGAGTGCTATTTGCACTGTGTATGGCAATTGGAGCACAATAGTGACTTTCCTTACCAGAAAACAAGTCTTGCTCGAGGGACCACAAACTGCATGTGATTCAACGCCATTTAGGACTGGGAAACAAATGCTAGCTCGCCTTACAAGAAAAACACTCTGCTTTAGAGAAAAGAGCACTCTTCTACTCCACTGTGTTTCCTAGGGTTCCAAACAGTGAGCTAGCTCAGAACAAAGGAACTGTGCTTCCTACACACGGACCATATCTAGTTCAACTCTGCTTAGGAAACTGACAAGAACAGTAGCTCCTCTTCAGTCCGATACACTGTAATTGTTGGGAACAGACGCAAGTGCTATTTGCACTGTGTATGGCAATGGGAGCGCAATAGTGACTTTCCTTACCAGAAAACAACTCTTGTTCGTGGGACCAGAAACTGCATGTGATTCAACTCCATTTAGGACTAGGAAACAAACGCTAGCTCGCCTTACAAAAACCACTCTGCTTTTGAGAAAAGAGCACTCTTCTACTCTACTGTGTTTCCTATAGGGCCAGAAAAGTGAGCTTGCTCAGAACAAAAGAACTGTGCTTCCTACACACGGGCCATATCTAGTTCAACTCTGCTTAGGAAACTGACAAGAACAGTAGCTCCTATTCAGTCCAATACACTGTACTTGCTGGGAACAGACGCGACTGTTATTTGCACTGTATATGGCAATGGGAGCACAATAGTGACTTTCCTTACCAGAAAACAACTCTTTCTCGTAGGACCACAAACTGCATGTGATTCAACTCCATTTAGGACTGGGAAAGAAACGCTAGCTCACCTTACAAGAAACACACTCTGCTTTTGAGAAAAGAGCACTCTTCTACTCTACTGTGTTTCCTATGGGGTCCAAACAGTGAGCTTGCTCAGAACAAAAGAACTGTGCTTCCTACACGCATGGACGATATCTAGTTCAACTCTGCTTAGGAAACTGAGAAGAACAGTAGCTCTTCTTCATTCCAATACACTGTACTTGCTGGGAACATACGCGAGTGCTATTTGCACTGTGTATGGCATTTGGAGCGCAATAGTGACTCTTCTTACCAGAAAACAACTCTTGCTCTTAGGACCAAAAACTGCCTGTGACTCAACTCCATTTAGGACTGGGAAACAAACATGAGCTCGCCTTACAAGAAACACAGTCTGCTTTAGAGAAAAGAGCACTCTTCTACTCCACTGTGTTTCCTAAAGGGCCAGTACAGTGAGCTTGCTCAGAACATAATAACTGTGCTTCCTCCACACACGGGCCATATCTAGTTAAACTCTGCTTAGGAAACTGACAAGAACAGTAGCTCCTCTTCAGTGCGATACACTGTACTTGCTGAAAACAGACGCGAGTGCTATTTGCACTGTGTATGGCAATTGGAGCACAATAGTGACTCACCTTACCAGAAACAACTCTTGCTCGTACAACCAGAAACTGCTTGTGATTCAACTCCATTTAGGACTGGGAAACAAACGCTAGCTCGCCTTACAAGACACACACTCTGCTTTTGAGAAAAGAGCACTCTTTTACTCTCCTGTGTTTCCTATAGGGCCAGAACAGTGAACTTGCTCAGAACAAATGAACTGTGCTTCCTACACTCATGGGCCATATCTAGTTCAACTCTGCTTAGGAAACTGACAAGAACAGTAGCTCCTCTTCAGTCCGATACACTGTACTTGCTGGGAACAGACGTGAGTGCTATTTCCACTGTTTATGGCAATGGGAGCGCTATAGTGACTTATCTTACCAGAAAACAACTCTTGCTCATAGGACCAGAAACTGCATGTGATTCAACTCCATTTAGGAATGGGAAACAAACGGTAGCTTGCCTTACAAGAAACACACTCTGCTTTTGAGAAAACAGCACTCTTCTACTCTACTGTGTTTCCTATGGGGTCCGAACAGTGAGCTTGCTCAGAACAAAAGAACTGTGCTTCCTACACACACGGCCATGTCTATTTCAATTCTGCTTAAAAACCTGACAAGAACAGTAGATCCTCTTGAGTCCAATACACTGTACTTGCTGGGAACAGACGCCAGTGCTATTTGTCCTGTGTATGGCAATGGCAGCGTAATAGTGACTCTTCTTACCATAAAACAACTCTTGCTCGTAGGACCAGTAACTGCATGTGATTCAACTCCATTTAGGAGTGGGAAACAAGCGCTAGTTCGCCTTACAAGAAACACACTCTGCTTTAGAGAAAAGAGCACTCTTCTACTCTACTGTGTTTCCTATAGGGCCAGAAGAGTGAGCTAGCTCAGAACAAAAGAACTGTGCTTCCTACACACGGGCCATATCTTGTTCAACTCTGCTTAGGAAACTGACAAGAACAGTTGCTCCTATTCAGTCCAATACACTGTACTTGCTGGGAACAGACGCGAGTGCTATTTGCACTGTATATGGCAATGGGAGCACAATAGTGACTTTCCTTACCAGAAAACAACTCTTGCTCGTAGGACCACAAACTGCATGTGATTCAACTCCATTTAGGCCTGGGAAAGAAACGCTAGCTCACCTTAAAAGAAACACACTCTGCTTTTGAGAAAAGAGCACTCTTCTACTCTACTGTGTTTCCTATGGGGTCCAAACAGTGAGCTTGGTCAGAACAAAAGAACTGTGCTTCGTACACACATGGACCATATCTAGTTCAACTCTTCTTAGGAAACTGAGAAGAACAGTAGCTCTTCTTCAGTCCAATACACTGTACTTGCTGGGAACATACGCGAGTGCTATTTGCACTGTGTGTTGCATTTGGAGCGCAATAGTGACTCTTCTTACCAGAAAACAACTCTTGCTCTTAGGACCAAAAACTGCCTGTGACTCAACTCCATTTAGGACTGGGAAACAAACATGAGCTCGCCTTACAAGAAACACAGTCTGCTTTAGAGAAAAGAGCACTCTTCTACTCCACTGTGTTTCCTATAGGGCCAGAACAGTGAGCTTGCTCAGAACATAATAACTGTGCTTCCTCCACACACGGGCCATATCTAGTTAAACTCTGCTTAGGAAACTGACAAGAACAGTAGCTCCTCTTCAGTCCGATACACTGTACTTGCTGAAAACAGACGCGAGTGCTATTTGCACTGTGTATGGCAATTGGAGCACAATAGTGACTCACCTTACCAGAAACAACTCTTGCTCGTACAACCAGAAATTGCTTGTGATTCAACTCCATTTAGGACTGGGAAACAAACGCTAGCTCGCCTTACAAGACACACACTCTGCTTTTGAGAAAAGAGCACTCTTTTACTCTCCTGTGTTTCCTATAGGGCCAGAAGAGTGAACTTGCTCAGAACAAATGAACTGTGCTTCCTACACTCACGGGCCATATCTACTTCAACTCTGCTTAGGAAACTGACAAGAACAGTAGCTCCTCTTCAGTCCGATACACTGTACTTGCTGGGAACAGACGTGAGTGCTATTTCCACTGTTTATGGCAATGGGAGCGCTATAGTGACTTTCCTTACCAGAAAACAACTCTTGCTCATAGGACCAGAAACTGCATGTGATTCAACTCCATATAGGAATGGGAAAAAAACGGTAGCTTGCCTTACAAGAAACACACTCTGCTTTTGAGAAAACAGCACTCTTCTACTCTACTGTGTTTCCTATGGGGTCCGAACAGTGAGCTTGCTCAGAACAAAAGAACTGTGCTTCCTACACACACGGCCATATCTATTTCAATTCTGCCTAAAAACCTGACAAGAACAGTAGATCCTCTTCAGTCCAATACACTGTACTTGCTGGAAACAGACGCCAGTGCTATTTGTCCTGTGTATGGCAATGGCAGCGCAATAGTGACTCTTCTTACCATAAAACAACTCTTGCTCTTAGGACCAGAAACTGCATGAGATTCAACTCCATTTAGGAGTGGGAAACAAATGCTAGTTCGCCTTACAAGAAACACACTCTGCTTTAGAGGAAAGAGCACTCTTCTACTCTACTGTGTTTCCTATAGGGCCAGAACAGTGAGCTTGCTCAGAAGAAAAGAACTGTGCTTCCTACACACGGGCCATATCTAGTTCAACTCTGCTTAGGAAACTGACAAGAACAGTAGCTCCTATTCAGTCCAATACACTGTACTTGCTGGGATCAGACGCGACTGCTATTTGCACTGTATATGGCAATGGGAGCACAATAGTGACTTTCCTTACCAGAAAACAACTCTTGCTCGTAGGATCACAAACTGCATGTGATTCAACTCCATTTAGGACTGGGAAAGAAACGCTAGCTCACCTTACAAGAAACACACTCTGCTTTTGAGAAAAGAGCACTCTTCTACTCTACTGTGTTTCCTATGGGGTCCAAACAGTGAGCTTGCTCAGAACAAAAGAACTGTGCTTCCTACACACATGGACCATATCTAGTTCAACTCTGCTTAGGAAACTGAGAAGAACAGTAGCTCTTCTTCAGTCCAATACACTGTACTTGCTGGGAACATACGCGAGTGCTATTTGCACTGTGTAAGGCATTTGGAGCGCAATAGTGACTCTTCTTACCAGAAAACAACTCTTGCTCTTAGGACCAAAAACTGCCTGTGACTCAACTCCATTTAGGACTGGGAAACAAACATGAGCTCGCCTTACAAGAAACACAGTCTGCTTTAGAGAAAAGAGCACTCTTCTACTCCACTGTGTTTCCTATAGGGCCAGTACAGTGAGCTTGCTCAGAACATAATAACTGTGCTTCCTCCACACACGGGCCATATCTAGTTAAACTCTGCTTAGGAAACTGACAAGAACAGTAGCTCCTCTTCAGTGCGATACACTGTACTTGCTGGGAACAGACGCGAGTGCTATTTGCACTGTGTATGGCAATGAGAACGCAATAGTGACTTTCCTTACCAGAAAACAACTCTTGTTCGTAGGACCACAAACTGCATGTGATTCAACGCCATTTAGTACTGGGAAACAAATGCTAGCTCGCCTTACAAAAACACACTCTGCTTTTGCGAAAAGAGCACTCTTCTACTCTACTGTGTTTCCTATAGGGCCAGAACAGTGAGCTTGCTCAGAACAAAAGAACTGTGCTTCCTACACACGGGCCATATCTAGTTCAACTCTGCTTAGGAAACTGACAAGAACAGTAGCTCCTATTCAGTCCAATACACTGTACTTGCTGGGAACAGACGCGACTGCTATTTGCACTGTATATGGCAATGGGAGCACAATAGTGACTTTCCTTACCAGAAAACAACTCTTTCTCTTAGGACCACAAACTGCATGTGATTCAACTCCATTTAGGACTGGGAAAGAAACGCTAGCTCACCTTACAAGAAACACACTCTGCTTTTGAGAAAAGAGCACTCTTCTACTCTACTGTGTTTCCTATGGGGTCCAAACAGTGAGCTTGCTCAGAACAAAAGAACTGTGCTTCCTACACGCATGGACGATATCTAGTTCAACTCTGCTTAGGAAACTGAGAAGAACAGTAGCTCTTCTTCATTCCAATACACTGTACTTGCTGGGAACATACGCGAGTGCTATTTCCACTGTGTATGGCATTTGGAGCGCAATAGTGACTCTTCTTACCAGAAAACAACTCTTGCTCTTAGGACCAAAAACTGCCTGTGACTCAACTCCATTTAGGACTGGGAAACAAACATGAGCTCGCCTTACAAGAAACACAGTCTGCTTTAGAGAAAAGAGCACTCTTCTACTCCACTGTGTTTCCTATAGGGCCAGTACAGTGAGCTTGCTCAGAACATAATAACTGTGCTTCCTCCACACACGGGCCATATCTAGTTAAACTCTGCTTAGGAAACTGACAAGAACAGTAGCTCCTCTTCAGTGCGATACACTGTACTTGCTGAAAACAGACGCGAGTGCTATTTGCACTGTGTATGGCAATTGGAGCACAATAGTGACTCACCTTACCAGAAACAACTCTTGCTCGTACAACCAGAAACTGCTTGTGATTCAACTCCATTTAGGACTGGGAAACAAACGCTAGCTCGCCTTACAAGACACACACTCTGCTTTTGAGAAAAGAGCACTCTTTTACTCTCCTGTGTTTCCTATAGGGCCAGAAGAGTGAACTTGCTCAGAACAAATGAACTGTGCTTCCTACACTCACGGGCCATATCTAGTTCAACTCTGCTTAGGAAACTGACAAGAACAGTAGCTCCTCTTCAGTCCGATACACTGTACTTGCTGGGAACAGACGTGAGTGCTATTTCCACTGTTTATGGCAATGGGAGCGCTATACTGACTTTCCTTACCAGAAAACAACTCTTGCTCATAGGACCAGAAACTGCATGTGATTCAACTCCATTTAGGAATGGGAAACAAACGGTAGCTTGCCTTACAAGAAACACACTCTGCTTTTGAGAAAACAGCACTCTTCTACTCTACTGTGTTTCCTATGGGGTCCGAACAGTGAGCTTGCTCAGAACAAAAGAACTGTGCTTCCTACACACACGGCCATGTCTATTTCAATTCTGCTTAAAAACCTGACAAGAACAGTAGATCCTCTTCAGTCCAATACACTGTACTTGCTGGGAACAGACGCCAGTGCTATTTGTCCTGTGTATGGCAATGGCAGCGTAATAGTGACTCTTCTTACCATAAAACAACTCTTGCTCGTAGGACCAGTAACTGCATGTGATTCAACTCCATTTAGGAGTGGGAAACAAACGCTAGTTCGCCTTACAGAAACACACTCTGCTTTAGAGAAAAGAGCACTCTTCTACTCTACTGTGTTTCCTATAGGGCCAGAAGAGTGAGCTAGCTCAGAACAAAAGAACTGTGCTTCCTACACACGGGCCATATCTTGTTCAACTCTGCTTAGGAAACTGACAAGAACAGTAGCTCCTATTCAGTCCAATACACTGTACTTGCTGGGAACAGACGCGAGTGCTATTTGCACTGTATATGGCAATGGGAGCACAATAGTGACTTTCCTTACCAGAAAACAACTCTTGCTCGTAGGACCACAAACTGCATGTGATTCAACTCCATTTAGGACTGGGAAAGAAACGCTAGCTCACCTTACAAGAAACACACTCTGCTTTTGAGAAAAGAGCACTCTTCTACTCTACTGTGTTTCCTATGGGGTCCAAACAGTGAGCTTGGTCAGAACAAAAGAACTGTGCTTCGTACACACGTGGACCATATCTAGTTCAACTCTTCTTAGGAAACTGAGAAGAACAGTAGCTCTTCTTCAGTCCAATACACTGTACTTGCTGGGAACATACGCGAGTGCTATTTGCACTGTGTGTTGCATTTGGAGCGCAATAGTGACTCTTCTTACCAGAAAACAACTCTTGCTCTTAGGACCAAAAACTGCCTGTGACTCAACTCCATTTAGGACTGGGAAACAAACATGAGCTCGCCTTACAAGAAACACAGTCTGCTTTAGAGAAAAGAGCACTCTTCTACTCCACTGTGTTTCCTATAGGGCCAGAACAGTGAGCTTGCTCAGAACATAATAACTGTGCTTCCTCCACACACGGGCCATATCTAGTTAAACTCTGCTTAGGAAACTGACAAGAACAGTAGCTCCTCTTCAGTGCGATACACTGTACTTGCTGAAAACAGACGCGAGTGCTATTTGCACTGTGTATGGCAATTGGAGCACAATAGTGACTCACCTTACCAGAAACAACTCTTGCTCGTACAACCAGAAACTGCTTGTGATTCAACTCCATTTAGGACTGGGAAACAAACGCTAGCTCGCCTTACAAGACACACACTCTGTTTTTGAGAAAAGAGCACTCTTTTACTCTCCTGTGTTTCCTATAGGGCCAGAAGAGTGAACTTGCTCAGAACAAATGAACTGTGCTTCCTACACTCACGGGCCATATCTAGTTCAACTCTGCTTAGGAAACTGACAAGAACAGTAGCTCCTCTTCAGTCCGATACACTGTACTTGCTGGGAACAGACGTGAGTGCTATTTCCACTGTTTATGGCAATGGGAGCGCTATAGTGACTTTCCTTACCAGAAAACAACTCTTGCTCATAGGACCAGAAACTGCATGTGATTCAACTCCATTTAGGAATGGGAAACAAACGGTAGCTTGCCTTACAAGAAACACACTCTGCTTTTGAGAAAACAGCACTCTTCTACTCTACTGTGTTTCCTATGGGGTCCGAACAGTGAGCTTGCTCAGAACAAAAGAACTGTGCTTCCTACACACACGGCCATATCTATTTCAATTCTGCTTAAAAACCTGACAAGAACAGTAGATCCTCTTCAGTCCAATACACTGTACTTGCTGGGAACAGACGCCAGTGCTATTTGTCCTGTGTATGGCAATGGCAGCGCAATAGTGACTCTTCTTACCATAAAGCAACTCTTGCTCATAGGACCAGAAACTGCATGTGATTCAACTCCATTTAGGAGTGGGAAACAAACGCTAGTTCGCCTTACAAGAAACACACTCTGCTTTAGAGAAAAGAGCACTCTTCTACTCTACTGTGTTTCCTATGGGGTCCAAACAGTGAGCTTGCTCAGAACAAAAGAACTGTGCTTCCTACACACATGGACCATATCTAGTTCAACTCTTCTTAGGAAACTGAGAAGAACAGTAGCTCTTCTTCATTCCAATACACTGTACTTGCTGGGAACAGACGCGAGTGCTATTTGCACTGTGTATGGCAATTGGAGCACAATAGTGACTTTCCTTACCAGAAAACAACTCTTGCTCGTAGGACCACAAACTGCATGTGATTCAACGCCATTTAGGACTGGGAAACAAATGCTAGCTCGCCTTACAAGAAAAACACTCTGCTTTAGAGAAAAGAGCACTCTTCTACTCCACTGTGTTTCCTAGGGTTCCAAACAGTGAGCTAGCTCAGAACAAAGGAACTGTGCTTCCTACACACGGACCATATCTAGTTCAACTCTGCTTAGGAAACTGACAAGAACAGTAGCTCCTCTTCAGTCCGATACACTGTAATTGTTGGGAACAGACGCGAGTGCTATTTGCACTGTGTATGGCAATGGGAGCGCAATAGTGACTTTCCTTACCAGAAAACAACTCTTGTTCGTGGGACCAGAAACTGCATGTGATTCAACTCCATTTAGGACTAGGAAACAAACGCTAGCTCGCCTTACAAAAACCACTCTGCTTTTGAGAAAAGAGCACTCTTCTACTCTACTGTGTTTCCTATAGGGCCAGAAAAGTGAGCTTGCTCAGAACAAAAGAACTGTGCTTCCTACACACGGGCCATATCTAGTTCAACTCTGCTTAGGAAACTGACAAGAACAGTAGCTCCTATTCAGTCCAATACACTGTACTTGCTGGGAACAGACGCGACTGCTATTTGCACTGTATATGGCAATGGGAGCACAATAGTGACTTTCCTTACCAGAAAACAACTCTTTCTCGTAGGACCACAACCGGCATGTGATTCAACTCCATTTAGGACTGGGAAAGAAACGCTAGCTCACCTTACAAGAAACACACTCTGCTTTTGAGAAAAGAGCACTCTTCTACTCTACTGTGTTTCCTATGGGGTCCAAACAGTGAGCTTGCTCAGAACAAAAGAACTGTGCTTCCTACACACATGGACCATATCTAGTTCAACTCTTCTTAGGAAACTGAGAAGAACAGTAGCTCTTCTTCAGTCCAATACACTGTACTTGCTGGGAACATACGCGAGTGCTATTTGCACTGTGTATGGCATTTGGAGCGCAATAGTGACTCTTCTTACCAGAAAAAAACTCTTGCTCTTAGGACCATAAACTGCCTCTGACTCAACTCCATTTAGGACTGGGAAACAAACATGAGCTCGCCTTACAAGAAACACAGTCTGCTTTAGAGAAAAGAGCACTCTTCTACTCCACTGTGTTTCCTATAGGGCCAGAACAGTGAGCTTGCTCAGAACATAATAACTGTGCTTCCTCCACACACGGGCCATATCTAGTTAAACTCTGCTTAGGAAACTGACAAGAACAGTAGCTCCTCTTCAGTCCGATACACTGTACTTGCTGAAAACAGACGCGAGTGCTATTTGCACTGTGTATGGCAATTGGAGCACAATAGTGACTCACCTTACCAGAAACAACTCTTGCTCGTACAACCAGAAACTGCTTGTGATTCAACTCCATTTAGGACTGGGAAACAAACGCTAGCTCGCCTTACAAGACACACACTCTGTTTTTGAGAAAAGAGCACTCTTTTACTCTCCTGTGTTTCCTATAGGGCCAGAAGAGTGAACTTGCTCAGAACAAATGAACTGTGCTTCCTACACTCACGGGCCATATCTAGTTCAACTCTGCTTAGGAAACTGACAAGAACAGTAGCTCCTCTTCAGTCCGATACACTGTACTTGCTGGGAACAGACGTGAGTGCTATTTCCACTGTTTATGGCAATGGGAGCGCTATAGTGACTTTCCTTACCAGAAAACAACTCTTGCTCATAGGACCAGAAACTGCATGTGATTCAACTCCATTTAGGAATGGGAAACAAACGGTAGCTTGCCTTACAAGAAACACACTCTGCTTTTGAGAAAACAGCACTCTTCTACTCTACTGTGTTTCCTATGGGGTCCGAACAGTGAGCTTGCTCAGAACAAAAGAACTGTGCTTCCTACACACACGGCCATATCTATTTCAATTCTGCTTAAAAACCTGACAAGAACAGTAGATCCTCTTCAGTCCAATACACTGTACTTGCTGGGAACAGACGCCAGTGCTATTTGTCCTGTGTATGGCAATGGCAGCGCAATAGTGACTCTTCTTACCATAAAGCAACTCTTGCTCATAGGACCAGAAACTGCATGTGATTCAACTCCATTTAGGAGTGGGAAACAAACGCTAGTTCGCCTTACAAGAAACACACTCTGCTTTAGAGAAAAGAGCACTCTTCTACTCTACTGTGTTTCCTATGGGGTCCAAACAGTGAGCTTGCTCAGAACAAAAGAACTGTGCTTCCTACACACATGGACCATATCTAGTTCAACTCTTCTTAGGAAACTGAGAAGAACAGTAGCTCTTCTTCATTCCAATACACTGTACTTGCTGGGAACAGACGCGAGTGCTATTTGCACTGTTTATGGCAATTGGAGCACAATAGTGACTTTCCTTACCAGAAAACAACTCTTGCTCGTAGGACCACAAACTGCATGTGATTCAACGCCATTTAGGACTGGGAAACAAATGCTAGCTCGCCTTACAAGAAAAACACTCTGCTTTAGAGAAAAGAGCACTCTTCTACTCCACTGTGTTTCCTAGGGTTCCAAACAGTGAGCTAGCTCAGAACAAAGGAACTGTGCTTCCTACACACGGACCATATCTAGTTCAACTCTGCTTAGGAAACTGACAAGAACAGTAGCTCCTCTTCAGTCCGATACACTGTAATTGTTGGGAACAGACGCGAGTGCTATTTGCACTGTGTATGGCAATGGGAGCGCAATAGTGACTTTCCTTACCAGAAAACAACTCTTGTTCGTGGGACCAGAAACTGCATGTGATTCAACTCCATTTAGGACTAGGAAACAAACGCTAGCTCGCCTTACAAAAACCACTCTGCTTTTGAGAAAAGAGCACTCTTCTACTCTACTGTGTTTCCTATAGGGCCAGAAAAGTGAGCTTGCTCAGAACAAAAGAACTGTGCTTCCTACACACGGGCCATATCTAGTTCAACTCTGCTTAGGAAACTGACAAGAACAGTAGCTCCTATTCAGTCCAATACACTGTACTTGCTGGGAACAGACGCGACTGCTATTTGCACTGTATATGGCAATGGGAGCACAATAGTGACTTTCCTTACCAGAAAACAACTCTTTCTCGTAGGACCACAACCGGCATGTGATTCAACTCCATTTAGGACTGGGAAAGAAACGCTAGCTCACCTTACAAGAAACACACTCTGCTTTTGAGAAAAGAGCACTCTTCTACTCTACTGTGTTTCCTATGGGGTCCAAACAGTGAGCTTGCTCAGAACAAAAGAACTGTGCTTCCTACACACATGGACCATATCTAGTTCAACTCTTCTTAGGAAACTGAGAAGAACAGTAGCTCTTCTTCAGTCCAATACACTGTACTTGCTGGGAACATACGCGAGTGCTATTTGCACTGTGTATGGCATTTGGAGCGCAATAGTGACTCTTCTTACCAGAAAAAAACTCTTGCTCTTAGGACCATAAACTGCCTCTGACTCAACTCCATTTAGGACTGGGAAACAAACATGAGCTCGCCTTACAAGAAACACAGTCTGCTTTAGAGAAAAGAGCACTCTTCTACTCCACTGTGTTTCCTATAGGGCCAGAACAGTGAGCTTGCTCAGAACATAATAACTGTGCTTCCTCCACACACGGGCCATATCTAGTTAAACTCTGCTTAGGAAACTGACAAGAACAGTAGCTCCTCTTCAGTCCGATACACTGTACTTGCTGAAAACAGACGCGAGTGCTATTTGCACTGTGTATGGCAATTGGAGCACAATAGTGACTCACCTTACCAGAAACAACTCTTGCTCGTACAACCAGAAACTGCTTGTGATTCAACTCCATTTAGGACTGGGAAACAAACGCTAGCTCGCCTTACAAGACACACACTCTGTTTTTGAGAAAAGAGCACTCTTTTACTCTCCTGTGTTTCCTATAGGGCCAGAAGAGTGAACTTGCTCAGAACAAATGAACTGTGCTTCCTACACTCACGGGCCATATCTAGTTCAACTCTGCTTAGGAAACTGACAAGAACAGTAGCTCCTCTTCAGTCCGATACACTGTACTTGCTGGGAACAGACGTGAGTGCTATTTCCACTGTTTATGGCAATGGGAGCGCTATAGTGACTTTCCTTACCAGAAAACAACTCTTGCTCATAGGACCAGAAACTGCATGTGATTCAACTCCATTTAGGAATGGGAAACAAACGGTAGCTTGCCTTACAAGAAACACACTCTGCTTTTGAGAAAACAGCACTCTTCTACTCTACTGTGTTTCCTATGGGGTCCGAACAGTGAGCTTGCTCAGAACAAAAGAACTGTGCTTCCTACACACACGGCCATATCTATTTCAATTCTGCTTAAAAACCTGACAAGAACAGTAGATCCTCTTCAGTCCAATACACTGTACTTGCTGGGAACAGACGCCAGTGCTATTTGTCCTGTGTATGGCAATGGCAGCGCAATAGTGACTCTTCTTACCATAAAGCAACTCTTGCTCATAGGACCAGAAACTGCATGTGATTCAACTCCATTTAGGAGTGGGAAACAAACGCTAGTTCGCCTTACAAGAAACACACTCTGCTTTAGAGAAAAGAGCACTCTTCTACTCTACTGTGTTTCCTATGGGGTCCAAACAGTGAGCTTGCTCAGAACAAAAGAACTGTGCTTCCTACACACATGGACCATATCTAGTTCAACTCTTCTTAGGAAACTGAGAAGAACAGTAGCTCTTCTTCATTCCAATACACTGTACTTGCTGGGAACAGACGCGAGTGCTATTTGCACTGTTTATGGCAATTGGAGCACAATAGTGACTTTCCTTACCAGAAAACAACTCTTGCTCGTAGGACCACAAACTGCATGTGATTCAACGCCATTTAGGACTGGGAAACAAATGCTAGCTCGCCTTACAAGAAAAACACTCTGCTTTAGAGAAAAGAGCACTCTTCTACTCCACTGTGTTTCCTAGGGTTCCAAACAGTGAGCTAGCTCAGAACAAAGGAACTGTGCTTCCTACACACGGACCATATCTAGTTCAACTCTGCTTAGGAAACTGACAAGAACAGTAGCTCCTCTTCAGTCCGATACACTGTAATTGTTGGGAACAGACGCGAGTGCTATTTGCACTGTGTATGGCAATGGGAGCGCAATAGTGACTTTCCTTACCAGAAAACAACTCTTGTTCGTGGGACCAGAAACTGCATGTGATTCAACTCCATTTAGGACTAGGAAACAAACGCTAGCTCGCCTTACAAAAACCACTCTGCTTTTGAGAAAAGAGCACTCTTCTACTCTACTGTGTTTCCTATAGGGCCAGAAAAGTGAGCTTGCTCAGAACAAAAGAACTGTGCTTCCTACACACGGGCCATATCTAGTTCAACTCTGCTTAGGAAACTGACAAGAACAGTAGCTCCTATTCAGTCCAATACACTGTACTTGCTGGGAACAGACGCGACTGCTATTTGCACTGTATATGGCAATGGGAGCACAATAGTGACTTTCCTTACCAGAAAACAACTCTTTCTCGTAGGACCACAACCGGCATGTGATTCAACTCCATTTAGGACTGGGAAAGAAACGCTAGCTCACCTTACAAGAAACACACTCTGCTTTTGAGAAAAGAGCACTCTTCTACTCTACTGTGTTTCCTATGGGGTCCAAACAGTGAGCTTGCTCATAACAAAAGAACTGTGCTTCCTACACGCATGGACGATATCTAGTTCAACTCTGCTTAGGAAACTGAGAAGAACAGTAGCTCTTCTTCATTCCAATACACTGTACTTGCTGGGAACATACGCGAGTGCTATTTGCACTGTGTATGGCATTTGGAGCGCAATAGTGACTCTTCTTACCAGAAAACAACTCTTGCTCTTAGGACCAAAAACTGCCTGTGACTCAACTCCATTTAGGACTGGGAAACAAACATGAGCTCGCCTTACAAGAAACACAGTCTGCTTTAGAGAAAAGAGCACTCTTCTACTCCACTGTGTTTCCTATAGGGCCAGTACAGTGAGCTTGCTCAGAACATAATAACTGTGCTTCCTCCACACACGGGCCATATCTAGTTAAACTCTGCTTAGGAAACTGACAAGAACAGTAGCTCCTCTTCAGTGCGATACACTGTACTTGCTGAAAACAGACGCGAGTGCTATTTGCACTGTGTATGGCAATTGGAGCACAATAGTGACTCACCTTACCAGAAACAACTCTTGCTCGTACAACCAGAAACTGCTTGTGATTCAACTCCATTTAGGACTGGGAAACAAACGCTAGCTCGCCTTACAAGACACACACTCTGTTTTTGAGAAAAGAGCACTCTTTTACTCTCCTGTGTTTCCTATAGGGCCAGAACAGTGAACTTGCTCAGAACAAATGAACTGTGCTTCCTACACTCACGGGCCATATCTAGTTCAACTCTGCTTAGGAAACTGACAAGAACAGTAGCTCCTCTTCAGTCCGATACACTGTACTTGCTGGGAACAGACGTGAGTGCTATTTCCACTGTTTATGGCAATGGGAGCGCTATAGTGACTTTCCTTACCAGAAAACAACTCTTGCTCATAGGACCAGAAACTGCATGTGATTCAACTCCATTTAGGAATGGGAAACAAACGGTAGCTTGCCTTACAAGAAACACACTCTGCTTTTGAGAAAACAGCACTCTTCTACTCTACTGTGTTTCCTATGGGGTCCGAACAGTGAGCTTGCTCAGAACAAAAGAACTGTGCTTCCTACACACACGGCCATGTCTATTTCAATTCTGCTTAAAAACCTGACAAGAACAGTAGATCCTCTTCAGTCCAATACACTGTACTTGCTGGGAACAGACGCCAGTGCTATTTGTCCTGTGTATGGCAATGGCAGCGTAATAGTGACTCTTCTTACCATAAAACAACTCTTGCTCGTAGGACCAGTAACTGCATGTGATTCAACTCCATTTAGGAGTGGGAAACAAACGCTAGTTCGCCTTACAAGAAACACACTCTGCTTTAGAGAAAAGAGCACTCTTCTACTCTACTGTGTTTCCTATAGGGCCAGAAGAGTGAGCTAGCTCAGAACAAAAGAACTGTGCTTCCTACACACGGGCCATATCTTGTTCAACTCTGCTTAGGAAACTGACAAGAACAGTAGCTCCTATTCAGTCCAATACACTGTACTTGCTGGGAACAGACGCGAGTGCTATTTGCACTGTATATGGCAATGGGAGCACAATAGTGACTTTCCTTACCAGAAAACAACTCTTGCTCGTAGGACCACAAACTGCATGTGATTCAACTCCATTTAGGACTGGGAAAGAAACGCTAGCTCACCTTAAAAGAAACACACTCTGCTTTTGAGAAAAGAGCACTCTTCTACTCTACTGTGTTTCCTATGGGGTCCAAACAGTGAGCTTGGTCAGAACAAAAGAACTGTGCTTCGTACACACATGGACCATATCTAGTTCAACTCTTCTTAGGAAACTGAGAAGAACAGTAGCTCTTCTTCAGTCCAATACACTGTACTTGCTGGGAACATACGCGAGTGCTATTTGCACTGTGTGTTGCATTTGGAGCGCAATAGTGACTCTTCTTACCAGAAAACAACTCTTGCTCTTAGGACCAAAAACTGCCTGTGACTCAACTCCATTTAGGACTGGGAAACAAACATGAGCTCGCCTTACAAGAAACACAGTCTGCTTTAGAGAAAAGAGCACTCTTCTACTCCACTGTGTTTCCTATAGGGCCAGAACAGTGAGCTTGCTCAGAACATAATAACTGTGCTTCCTCCACACACGGGCCATATCTAGTTAAACTCTGCTTAGGAAACTGACAAGAACAGTAGCTCCTCTTCAGTGCGATACACTGTACTTGCTGGGAACAGACGCGAGTGCTATTTGCACTGTGTATGGCAATGAGAACGCAATAGTGACTTTCCTTACCAGAAAACAACTCTTGTTCGTAGGACCACAAACTGCATGTGATTCAACGCCATTTAGGACTGGGAAACAAATGCTAGCTCGCCTTACAAAAACACACTCTGCTTTTGCGAAAAGAGCACTCTTCTACTCTACTGTGTTTCCTATAGGGCCAGAAAAGTGAGCTTGCTCAGAACAAAAGAACTGTGCTTCCTACACACGGGCCATATCTAGTTCAACTCTGCTTAGGAAACTGACAAGAACAGTAGCTCCTATTCAGTCCAATACAGTGTACTTGCTGGGAACAGACGCGACTGCTATTTGCACTGTATATGGCAATGGGAGCACAATAGTGACTTTCCTTACCAGAAAACAACTCTTTCTCGTAGGACCACAAACTGCATGTGATTCAACTCCATTTAGGACTGGGAAAGAAACGCTAGCTCACCTTACAAGAAACACACTCTGCTTTTGAGAAAAGAGCACTCTTCTACTCTACTGTGTTTCCTATGGGGTCCAAACAGTGAGCTTGCTCAGAACAAAAGAACTGTGCTTCCTACACGCATGGACGATATCTAGTTCAACTCTGCTTAGGAAACTGAGAAGAACAGTAGCTCTTCTTCATTCCAATACACTGTACTTGCTGGGAACATATGCGAGTGCTATTTGCACTGTGTATGGCATTTGGAGCGCAATAGTGACTCTTCTTACCAGAAAACAACTCTTGCTCTTAGGACCAAAAACTGCCTGTGACTCAACTCCATTTAGGACTGGGAAACAAACATGAGCTCGCCTTACAAGAAACACAGTCTGCTTTAGAGAAAAGAGCACTCTTCTACTCCACTGTGTTTCCTATAGGGCCAGAACAGTGAGCTTGCTCAGAACATAATAACTGTGCTTCCTCCACACACGGGCCATATCTAGTTAAACTCTGCTTAGGAAACTGACAAGAACAGTAGCTCCTCTTCAGTGCGATACACTGTACTTGCTGAAAACAGACGCGAGTGCTATTTGCACTGTGTATGGCAATTGGAGCACAATAGTGACTCACCTTACCAGAAACAACTCTTGCTCGTACAACCAGAAACTGCTTGTGATTCAACTCCATTTAGGACTGGGAAACAAACGCTAGCTCGCCTTACAAGACACACACTCTGCTTTTGAGAAAAGAGCACTCTTTTACTCTCCTGTGTTTCCTATAGGGCCAGAAGAGTGAACTTGCTCAGAACAAATGAACTGTGCTTCCTACACTCACGGGCCATATCTAGTTCAACTCTGCTTAGGAAACTGACAAGAACAGTAGCTCCTCTTCAGTCCGATACACTGTACTTGCTGGGAACAGACGTGAGTGCTATTTCCACTGTTTATGGCAATGGGAGCGCTATAGTGACTTTCCTTACCAGAAAACAACTCTTGCTCATAGGACCAGAAACTGCATGTGATTCAACTCCATTTAGGAATGGGAAACAAACGGTAGCTTGCCTTACAAGAAACACACTCTGCTTTTGAGAAAACAGCACTCTTCTACTCTACTGTGTTTCCTATGGGGTCCGAACAGTGAGCTTGCTCAGAACAAAAGAACTGTGCTTCCTACACACACGGCCATGTCTATTTCAATTCTGCTTAAAAACCTGACAAGAACAGTAGATCCTCTTCAGTCCAATACACTGTACTTGCTGGGAACAGACGCCAGTGCTATTTGTCCTGTGTATGGCAATGGCAGCGTAATAGTGACTCTTCTTACCATAAAACAACTCTTGCTCGTAGGACCAGTAACTGCATGTGATTCAACTCCATTTAGGAGTGGGAAACAAACGCTAGTTCGCCTTACAAGAAACACACTCTGCTTTAGAGAAAAGAGCACTCTTCTACTCTACTGTGTTTCCTATAGGGCCAGAACAGTGAACTTGCTCAGAACAAATGAACTGTGCTTCCTACACTCACGGGCCATATCTAGTTCAACTTTGCTTAGGAAACTGAGAAGAACAGTAGATCCTCTTCAGTCCAATATACTGTACTTCCTGGGAACAGACGTGAGAGCTATTTGCACTGTGTATGGCATTTGGAGCACAATAGTGACTCTTCTTACCAGAAAACAACTCTTGCTCGTAGGACCAGAAACTGCATGTGATTCAACTCCATTTAGGACTGGGAAACAAACGCTACCTCGCCTTACAAGAAACACACTCTGCTTTTGAGAGAAGAGCACTCTTCTACTCTACTGTGTTTCCTATGGGGTCCAAACAGTGAGCTTGCTCAGAACAAAAGAACTGTGCTTCCGACACACACAGAGCATATCTAGTTCAACTCTGCTTAGGAAACTGACAAGAACAGTAGCTCCTCTTCAGTCCAATACACTGTACTTGCTGGGAACAGACGCGAGTGCTATTTGCACTGTGTATGGCATTTGGAGCGCAATAGTCACTCTTCTTACCAGAAAACATCTCTTGCTGGTAGTACCAAAAACTGCCTGTGACTCAACTCCATTTAGGACTGGGAAACAAACGCGAGCTCGCCTTACAAGAAACACACTCTGCTTTAGAGAAAAGAGCACTCCTCTACTCTACTGTGTTTCCTATAGGGCCAGAACATTGAGCTTGCTCAGAACATAATAACTGTGCTTCCTAGACACACGGGACATATCTAGTTCAACTCTGCTTAGAAAACTGAGAAGAACAGTAGCTCTTCTTCACTCCAATACACTGTACTTGCTGGGAACAGACGCGAGTGCTATTTGCACTGTGTATGGCAATGGGAGCACAATAGTGACTTTAATTACCAGAAAACAACTCTTGCTCTTAGGACCACAAACTGCATGGGATTCAACTCCATTTAGGACTGGGAAAAAAAAGCTAGCTCGCCTTACAAGAAACACACTCTGCCTTAGAGAAAAGAGCACTCTTCTACTCTACTGTGTTTCCTATGGGGTCCAAACAGTGAGCTTGCTCAGAACAAAAGAACTGTGCTTCCTACACACACGGCCATATCTAGTTCAATTCTGCTTAGGAACCTGACAAGAACAGTAGGTCCTCTTCAGTCCAATACACTGTACTTGCTGCGATCAGACGCCAGTGCTATTTGCACTGTTTATGGCAATGAGAACGCAATAGTTACTTTCCTTACCAGAAAACAACTCTTGCTCGTAGGAATAGAAATTGCATGTGATTCAACGCCATTTAGGACTGGGAAACAAATGCTAGCTCGCCTTACAAAAACACACTCTCCTTTTGCGAAAAGAGCACTCTTCTACTCTACTGTGTTTCCTATAGGGCAAGAACAGTGAGCTTGATCAGATCAAATTAACTGTGCTTCCTACACACACAGACAATATCTAGTTCAACTCTGCATAGGAAACTGAGAAGAACAGTAGCTCCTCTTCATTCCAATACACTGTAATTGCTGGGAACATACGCGAGTGCTATTTGCACTGTGTATGGCAATGAGAACACAATAGTGACTTTCCTTACCAGAAAACAACTCTTGCTCGTAGGACCACAAACTGCATGTGATTCAACTCCATTTAGGACTGGGAAACAAATGCTAGCTCGCCTTACAAGAAAAACACTCTGCTTTAGAGAAAAGAGCACTCTTCTACTCCACTGTGCTTCCGAGGGTTCCAAACAGTGAGCTTGCTCAGAACAAAGGAACTGTGCTTCCTACACACACGGACCATATCTAGTTCAACTCTGCTTAGGAAACTGACAAGAACAGTAGCTCCTCTTCAGTCCGATACACTGTAATTGTTGGGAACAGACGCGAGTGCTATTTGCACTGTGTATGGCAATGGGAGCGCAATAGTGACTTTCCTTACCAGAAAACAACTCTTGTTCGTAGGACCAGAAACTGCATGTGATTCAACTCCATTTAGGACTGGGAAAGAAACGCTAGCTCACCTTATAAGAAACACAGTCTGCTTTTGAGAAAAGAGCACTCTTCTACTCTACTGTGTTTCCTATGGGGTCCAAACAGTGAGCTTGCTCAGAACAAAAGAACTGTGCTTCCTACACACATGGACCATATCTAGTTCAACTCTGCTTAGGAAACTGAGAAGAACAGTAGCTCTTCTTCAGTCCAATACACTGTACTTGCTGGGAACATACGCGAGTGCTATTTGCAGTGTGTATGGCATTTGGAGCGCAATAGTGACTCTTCTTACCAGAAAACAACTCTTGCTCTTAGGACCAAAAACTGCATGTGACTCAACTCCATTTAGGACTGGGAAACAAACATGAGCTCCCCTTACAAGAAACACAGTCTGCTTTAGAGAAAAGAGCACTCTTCTACTCCACTGTGTTTCCTATAGGGCCAGAACAGTGAGCTTGCTCAGAACATAATAACTGTGCTTCCTCCACACACGGGCCATATCTAGTTAAACTCTGCTTAGGAAACTGACAAGAACAGTAGCTCCTCTTCAGTCCGATACACTGTACTTGCTGAAAACAGACGCGAGTGCTATTTGCACTGTGTATGGCAATTGGAGCACAATAGTGACTCACCTTACCAGAAACAACTCTTGCTCGTACAACCAGAAACTGCTTGTGATTCAACTCCATTTAGGACTGGGAAACAAACTGTAGCTTGCCTTACAAGAAACACACTCTGCTTTTGAGAAAACAGCACTCTTCTACTCTACTGTGTTTCCTATGGGGTCCGAACAGTGAGCTTGCTCAGAACAAAAGAACTGTGCTTCCTACACACACGGCCATATGTATTTCAATTCTGCTTAAAAACCTGACAAGAACAGTAGATCCTCTTCAGTCCAATACACTGTACTTGCTGGGAACAGACGCCAGTGCTATTTGTCCTGTGTATGGCAATGGCAGCGCAATAGTGACTCTTCTTACCATAAAACAACTCTTGCTCGTAGGACCAGAAACTGCATGTGATTCAACTCCATTTAGGACTGGGAAACAAACGCTAGCTCGCCTTACAAGACACACACTCTGCTTTTGAGAAAAGAACACTCTTTTACTCTCCTGTGTTTCCTATAGGGCCAGAACAGTGAACTTGCTCAGAACAAATGAACTGTGCTTCCTACACTCACGGGCCATATCTAGTTCAACTCTGCTTAGGAAACTGAGAAGAACAGTAGCTCCTCTTCAGTCCAATACACTGTACTTCCTGGGAACAGACGTGAGAGCTATTTGCACTGTGTATGGAATTTGGAGCACAATAGTGACTCTTCTTACCAGAAAACAACTCTTGCTCGTAGGACCAGAAACTGCATGTGATTCAACTCCATTTGGGACTGGGAAACAAACGCTAGCTCGCCTTACAAGAAACACACCCTGCTTTTGAGAAAAGAGCACTCTTCTACTCTACTGTGTTTCCTATGGGGTCCAAACAGTGAGCTTTCTCAGAACAAAAGAACTGTGTTTCCTACACACATGAACCATATCTAGTTAAACTCTGCTTAGGAAACTGTCAAGAACAATAGCTCCTATTAAGTCCAATAAACTGTACTTGCTGGGAACAGACGTGAGTGGTTTTTGCACTGTGTATTGCATTTGGAGCACAATAGTGACTCTTCTTTCCAGAAAACAACTCTTTCTCGTAGGACCAAAAACTGCATGTGACTCAACTCCATTTAAGACTGGGAAACAAACGCGAGCACGCCTTACAAGAAACACACTCTGCTTTAGAGAAAAAAGCACTCTTCTACTCTACAGTGTTTCCTATAGGGCCAGAACAGTGAGCTTGCTCAGAACATAATAACTGTGCTTCCTACACACACGGGCCATATCTAGTTCAACTCTGCTTAGGAAACTGACAAGAACAGTAGGTCCTCTTCAGTCCGATACACTGTACTTGCTGGGAACAGACTCGAGTGCTATTTGCACTGTGTATGGCAATTGGAGCACAATAGTGACTTGTCTTACCAGAAAACAACTCTTCCTCGTAGGACAAAAAACTGCATGTGACTCAACTCCATTTAGGACTGGGAAACAAACTCTAGCTCGCCTTACAAGAAACACACTCTGCTTTTGAGAAAAGAGCACTCTTCTACTCTACTGTGTTTCCTATAGGGCCAGAACAGTGAGGTTGCTCAGAACAAATGAACTGTGCTTCCTAGACACACGGGCCATATCTAGTTCAACTCTGCTTAGGAAACTGAGAAGAATAGTAGCTCCTCTTCAGTCCAATACACTGTACTTGCTGGGAACAGACGTGAGTGCTATTTGCACTGTGTATGGCAATGGGAGCAATATAGTGACTTTCCTTACCAGAAAACAAATCTTGCTCATAAGACCAGAAACTGCATGTGATTCAACACTATTTATAACTGGGAAACAAACGCTAGCTCGCATTACATGAAACACGCTCTGCTTTAGATAAAAGAGCACTCTTCTACTCTTCTGTGTTTCCTATAGGGCCAGAACAGTGAGCTTGCTCAGAAAAAAAAGAACTGTGCTTCCTGCACACACGGACCATATCTAGTTCAACTCTGCTTAGGAAACTGACAAGAACAGTAGCTCCTCTTCAGTCCGATACACTGTAATAGCTGGGAACACATGCGAGTGCTATTTGCACTGTGTAGGTCAATGGGAGCGCAATAGTGACTTTCCTTACCAGAAAACAACTCTTGCTCGTAGGACCAGAAACTGCATGTGATTCAACTCCATTTAGGACTGGGAAAGAAACGCTAGCTCGCCTTACATGAAACACACGCTGCTTTTGAGAAAAGAGCGCTCTTCTACTCTACTGTGTTTCCAATGGGTTCCGAACAGTGAGCTTGCTCAGAACAAAAGAAGTGTGCTTCCTGCACACAGGGGCCATATCTATTCAATTCTGGTTAGGAAACTGACCCGAACACTAGATCCTCTTCAGTCCAATACACTGTACTTGCTGGGAACAGATGCAAGTGCTATTTGCACTGTGTATGGCAATCGAGTGCAATAGTGACTCTTCTTACCAGAAAACAACTCTTGCTCCTAGGACCAGAAACTGAATGTGATTCAACTCCATTTAAAACTGGGAAACAAACGCTAGCATGCCTTAAGAAAAACACTCTGCTTTTGAGAAAAGAGCACTCTTCTATTCTTCTGTGTTTCCTATAGGGCCAGAAAAGTGAGCTTGATCAGAACAAAAGAACTGTGCTTCCTACACACATGGACCAGATCTAGTTCAACTCTGCTTAGGAAACTGACAAGAACAGTATCTCCTATTCAGTCCAATACACTGTACTTGCTGGGAACAGACGCGAGCGCTATTTGCACTGTGTTGGAATTTGGAGCACAATAGTGACTCTTCTTACAAGAAAACAACTCTTGCTCGTAGGAACAAAAACTGCCTGTGACTCAACTCCATTTATGACTGGGAAACAAACGCTAGCTCACCTTACAAAAAACACACTCTGCTTTAGAGAAAAGAACACTCTTCTACTCTACTGTGTTTCCTATAGGGATAGAACAGTGAGCTTGCTCAGAACAAGAGAACTGTGCTTCCTACACGCACGGGCCATATCTCATTCAACTCTGCTTAGGAAACTGACAAGAACAGTAGCTCCTCTTCAGTCCGATACACTGTACTTGCTGGGAACAAACACGAGTGCTATTTGCACTGTGTATGGCAGTGGGAACACAATAGTGACTTTCCTTACCAGAAAACAACTGTTGCTCGTTGGACCAGAAACTGCATGTGATTCAACTCCATTTAGGACTGCGAAACAAATGCTACCTCGCCTTACAAGAAACACACTCTGCTTTTGAGAAAAGAGCACTCTTCTACTCTACTGTGTTTCTTAAGGGGTCCGAACAGTGAGCTTGCTCAGAATAAAAAATCTATGCTTCCTCCACACACGGCCATATCTAGTTCAATTCTGCTTAGGAACCTGACATGAACAGTAGATCCTCTTCAGACCACTACAGTTGTACTTGCTGGGAACAGACAACAGTGCTATTTGTCCTGTGTATGGCAATGGCAGCACAATAGTGACTCTTCTTACCAGAAAAGAACTCTTGCTTTTAGGACCAGAAACTGCATGGGATTCAACTCCATTTAGGAATGGGAAACAAACGCTAGCTCGTCTTACAAGAAACACACTCTGCTTTTGAGAAAAGAGCACTCTTCTACTCTACTGTGTTTCCTATGGGGTCCAAACAGTGAGCTTGCTCAGAACAAAAGAACTGTGCTTCCTACATACATGGACCATATCTAGTTCAACTCTGCTTAGGAAACTGAGAAGAACAGTAGCTCTTCTTCAGTCCAATACACTGTACTTGCTGGGAACATACGCGAGTGCTATTTGCACTGTGTATGGCATTTGGAGTGCAATAGTGACTCTTCTTACCAGAAAACAAAACTTGCTCTTAGGACCAAAAACTGCCTGTGACTCACCTCCATTTAGGACTGGGAAACAAACATGAGCTCGCCTTACAAGAAACACAGTCTGCTTTAGAGAAAAGAGCACTCTTCTACTCCACTGTGTTTCCTATAGGGCCAGAACAGTGAGCTTGCTCAGAACATAATAACTGTGCTTCCTCCACACACGGGCCATATCTAGTTAAACTCTGCTTAGGAAACTGACAAGAACAGTAGCTCCTCTTCAGTCCGATACACTGTACTTGCTGAAAACAGACGCGAGTGCTATTTGCACTGTGTATGGCAATTGGAGCACAATAGTGACTCACCTTACCAGAAACAACTCTTGCTCGTACAACCAGAAACTGCTTGTGATTTTACTCCATTTAGGACTGGAAAACAAACGCTAGCTCGCCTTACAAGACACGCACTCTGCTTTGGAGAAAAGAGCACTCTTTTACGCTCCTGTTTTTCCTATAGGGCCAGAACAGTGAACTTGCTCAGAACAAATGAACTGTGCTTCCTACACTCACGGGCCATACCTAGTTCAACTCTGATTAGGAAACTGAGAAGAACAGTAGCTCCTCTTCAGTCCAATACACTGTACTTGCTGGGAACAGACGCGAGAGCTATTTGCACTGTGTATGGCATTTGGAGCACAATAGTGACTCTTCTTACCAGAAAACAACTCTTGCTCGTAGGACCAAAAACTGCTTGTGACTCAACTCCATTTAGGACTGGGAAACAAACGCGAGCTCGCCTTACAAGAAACACACTGTGCTTTAGAGAAAAGAGCACTCTTCTACTCTACTGTGTTTCCTATAGGGCCAGAACAGTGAGCTTGCTCAGAACATAACAACTGTGCTTCCTACACACACGGGCCATATCTAGTTCAACTCTGCTTAGGAAACTGAGAAGAACAGTAGCTCCTCTTCAGTCCGATACAGTGTACTTGCTTATAACAGACGCGAGTGCTATTTGCACTGTGTATGGCAATGGGAGCACAATAGTGACTTTCCTTACCAGAAAACAACTCTTGCTCGTAGGACCAGAAACTGCATGTGATCCAACTCCATTTAGGACTGGGAAACAAACGCTAGCTCGCCTTTCAAGAAACACACTCTGCTTTTGAGAAAAGAGCACTCTTCTACTCTACTGTGTTTCCTATGGGGTCCAAACATTGAGCTTTCTCAGAACAAAAGAACTGTGCTTCCTACACACATGGACCATATCTAGTTAAACTCTACTTAGGAAACTGTCAAGAACAATAGCTCCTATTAAGTCCAATAAACTGTACTGTGTTTCCTATAGCGCAAGAACAGTGAGCTTGCTCAGATCAAATGAACTGTGTTTCCTACACACACAGATAATATCTAGTTCAACTCTGCATAGGAAACTGAGAAGAACAGTAGCTACTCTTCATTCCAATACACTGTAATTGCTGGGAACATATGCGAGTGCTATTTGCACTGTGTATGGCAATGAGAACACAATAGTGACTTTCCTTACCAGAAAACAACTCTTGCTCGTAGGACCACAAACTGCATGTGATTCAATGCCATTTAGGAATGGGAAACAAATGCTAGCTCGCCTTACAAGAAAAACACTCTGCTTTAGAGAAAAGAGCACTCTTCTACTCCACTGTGTTTCCTAGGGTTCCAAACAGTGAGCTTGCTCAGAACAAAGGAACTGTGCTTCCTACACACACGGACCATATCTAGTTCAACTCTGCTGAGGAAACTGACAAGAACAGTAGCTCCTCTTCAGTCCGATACACTGTAATTGTTGGGAACAGACGCGAGTGCTATTTGCACTGTGTATGGCAATGGGAGCGCAATAGTGACTTTCCTTACCAGAAAACAACTCTTGTTCGTAGGACCAGAAACTGCATGTGATTCAACTCCATTTAGGACTAGGAAACAAACGCTAGCTCGCCTTACAAAAACCACTCTGCTTTTGAGAAAAGAGCACTCTTCTACTCTACTGTGTTTCCTATAGGGCCAGAACAGTGAGCTTGCTCAGAACAAATGAACTGTGCTTCCTAGACACACGGGCCATATCTAGTTCAACTCTGCTTATGAACCTGACAAGAACAGTAGCTCCTCTTCAGTCCAATACACTGTACTTGCTGGGAACAGACGGGAGTGCTATTTGCACTGTATATGGCAATGGGAGCGCAAGAGTGACTTTCCTTACCATAATACAACTCATGCTCGTAGGACCAGAAACTGCATGGGATTCCACTTAACTTAGGACTGGGATACAAACGCTAGCTGGCCTTACATGAAACACACTCTGCTTTAGAGGAAAGAGCACTCTTCTACTCTACTGTGTTTCCTATGGGGTCCAAACAGTGAGCTTGCTCAGAACAAAAGAACAGTGCTTCCTACACACACAGAGCATATCTAGTTCAACTCTGCTTAGGAAACTGACAAGAACAGTAGCTCCTCTTCAGTCCAATACACTGTACTTGCTGGGAACAGACGCGAGTGCTATTTGCACTGTGTATGGCATTTGGAGCGCAATAGTGACTCTTCTTACCAGAAAACATCTCTTGCTGGTAGTACCAAAAAGTGCCTGTGACTCAACTCCATTTAGGACTGGGAAAGAAACGCGAGCTCGCCTTACAAGAAACACACTCTGCTTTAGAGAAAAGAGCACTCCTCTACTCTACTGTGTTTCCTATAGGGCCAGAACATTGAGCTTGCTCAGAACATAATAACTGTGCTTCCTATCACACGGGCCATATCTAGTTCAACTCTGCTTAGGAAACTGAGAAGAACAGTAGCTCCTCTTCACTCCAATACACTGTACTTGCTGGGAACAGACGCGAGTGCTATTTGCACTGTGTATGGCAATGGGAGCACAATAGTGACTTTCCTTACCAGAAAACAACTCTTTCTCTTAGGACCAGTAACTGCATGGGATTCAACTCCATTTAGGACTGGGAAACAAAAGCTAGCTCGCCTTACAAGAAACACATTCTGCTTTAGAGAAAAGAGCACTCTTCTACTCTACTGTGTTTCCTATGGGGTCCAAACAGTTAGCTTGCTCAGAACAAAAGAACTGTGCTTCCTACACACACGGCCATATCTAGTTCAATTCTGCTTAGGAACCTGACAAGAACAGTAGATCCTCTTCAGTCCAATACACTGTACTTGCTGCGATCAGACGCCAGTGCTATTTGCACTGTTTATGGCAATGAGAACGCAATAGTGACTTTCCTTACCAGAAAACAACTCTTGACCCTAGGAATAGAAATTGCATGTGATTCAACGCCATTTAGGACTGGGAAACAAATGCTACCTCGCCTTACAAAAACACACTCTCCTTTTGCGAAAAGAGCACTCTTCTACTCTACTGTGTTTCCTATAGGGCAAGAACAGTGAGCTTGCTCAGATCAAATGAACTGTGCTTCCTCCACACACAGATAATATCTAGTTCAACTCTGCACAGGAAACTGAGAAGAACAGTAGCTCCTCTTCATTCCAATACACTGTAATTGCTGGGAACATACGCGAGTGCTATTTGCACTGTGTATGGCAATGAGAACACAATAGTGACTTTCCTTACCAAAAAACAACTCTTGCTCGTAGGACCAGAAACTGCATGTGATTCAACGCCATTCAGGAATGGGAAACAAATGCTAGCTCACCTTACAAGAAAAACACTCTGCTTTAGAGAAAAGAGCACTCTTCTACTCCACTGTGTTTCCTAGGGTTCCAAACAGTGAGCTTGCTCAGAACAAAAGAACTGTGCTTCCTACACACACGGACCATATCTAGTTCAACTCTGCTTAGGAAACTGACAAGAACAGTAGCTCCTCTTCAGTCCGATACACTGTAATTGTTGGGAACAGACGCGAGTGCTATTTGCACTGTGTATGTCAATGGGAGCGCAATAGTGACTTTCCTTACCAGAAAACAACTCTTGTTCGTAGGACCAGAAACTGCATGTGATTCAACTCCATTTAGGACTAGGAAACAAACGCTAGCTCGCCTTACAAAAACCACTCTACTTCTGAGAAAAGAGCACTCTTCTACTCTACTGTGTTTCCTATGGGGTCCGAACAGTGAGCTTGCTCAGAAAAAAAATCTATGCTTCCTCCACACACGGCCATTTCTAGTTCAATTCTGCTTAGGAACCTGACATGAACAGTAGATCCTCTTCAGACCAATACAGTTGTACTTGCTGGGAATAGACAACAGTGCTATTTGTCCTGTGTATGGCAATGGCAGCACAATAGTGACTCTTCTTACCAGAAAAGAACTCTTGCTTTTAGGACCAGAAACTGCATGGGATTCAACTCCATTTAGGAATGGAAAACAAACGCTAGCTCGCCTTACAAGAAACGCACTCTGCTTTTGAGAAAAGAGCACTCTTCTACTCTACTGTGTTTCCTGTGGGGTCCAAACAGTGAGCTTGCTCAGAACAAAAGAACTGTGCTTCCTACACACATCGACCATATCTAGTTCAACTCTGCTTAGGAAACTGAGAAGAACAGTAGCTCTTCTTCAGTCCAATACACTGTACTTGCTGGGAACATATGCGAGTGCTATTTGCACTGTGTATGGCATTTGGAGTGCAATAGTGACTCTTCTTACCAGAAAACAACTCTTGCTCTTAGGACCAAAAACTGCCTGTGACTCAACTCCATTTAGGACTGGGAAACAAACATGAGCTCGCCTTACAAGAAACACAGTCTGCTTTAGAGAAAAGAGCACTCTTCTACTCCACTGTGTTTCCTATAGGGCCAGAACAGTGAGCTTGCTCAGAACATAACAACTGTGCTTCCTACACACACGGGCCATATCTAGTTCAACTCTGCTTAGGAAACTGACAAGAACAGTAGGTCCTCTTCAGTCTGATACACTGTACTTGCTGAGAACAGACTCGAGTGCTATTTGCACTGTGTATGGCAATTGGAGCACAATAGTGACTTGTCTTACCAGAAAACAACTCTTCCTCGTAGGACAAAAAACTGCATGTGACTCAACTCCATTTAGGACTGGGAAACAAACTCTAGCTCGCCTTACAAGAAACACACTCTGCTTTTGAGAAAAGAGCACTCTTCTACTCTACTGTGTTTCCTATAGGGCCAGAACAGTGAGGTTGCTCAGAACAAATGAAGTGTGCTTCCTAGACACACGGGCCATATCTAGTTCAACTCTGCTTAGGAAACTGAGAAGAATAGTAGCTCCTCTTCAGTCCAATACACTGTACTTGCTGGGAACAGACGGGAGTGCTATTTGCACTGTGTATGGCAATGGGAGCAATTTAGTGACTTTCCTTACCAGAAAACAACTCTTGCTCATAAGACCGGAAACTGCATGTGATTCAACACTATTTATACCTGGGAAACAAACGCTAGCTCGCATTACATGAAACACGCTCTGCTTTAGATAAAAGAGCATTCTTCTACTCTACTGTGTTTCCTACAGGGCCAGAACAGTGAGCTTGCTCAGAACATAATAACTGTGCTTCCTAGACACACGGGCCATATCTAGTTCAACTCTGCTTAGGAAACTGAGAAGAACAGTAGCTCCTCTTCACTCCAATACACTGTACTTGATGGGAACAGCTGCGAGTGCTATTTGCACTGTGTATGGCAATGGGAGCACAATGTGACTTTCCTTACCAGAAAACAACTCTTGTTCGTAGGACCAGAAACTGCATGTGATTCAACTCCATTTAGGACTAGGAAACAAACGCTAGCTTGCCTTACAAGAAACACACTCTGCTTTAGATAAAGGAGCACTCATCTACTCTACTGTGTTTCCTATAGGGCCAGAACAGTGAGCTTGCTCAGAACATAAGAACTGTGCTTCCTACACACGGGCCATATCTAGTTCAACTCTGCTTAGGAAACTGACAAGAACAGTAGCTCCTCTTCAGTCCGATACAGTGTACTTGCTTATAACAGACGCGAGAGTGCTATTTGCCCTGTGTATGGCAATGGGAGCACAATAGTGACTTTCCTTACCAGAAAACAACTCTTGCTCATAGGACCAGAAACTGCATGTGATCCAACTCCATTTAGGACTGGGAAACAAACGCTAGCTCGCCTTACAAGAAACACACTCTGCTTTTGAGAAAAGAGCACTCTTCTACTCTACTGTGTTTCCTATGGGGTCCAAACAGTGAGCTTTCTCAGAACAAAAGAACTGTGCTTCCTACACACATGGACCATATCTAGTTAAACTCTGCTTAGGAAACTGTCAAGAACAATAGCTCCTATTAAGTCCAATAAACTGTACTTGCTGGGAACAGACGCGAGTGCTATTTGCACTGTGTATGGCATTTGGAGCACAATAGTGACTCTTCTTTCCAGAAAACAACTCTTTCTCGTAGGACCAAAAACTGCATGTGACTCAACTCCATTTAAGACTGGGAAACAAACGCGAGCACGCCTTACAAGAAACACAATCTGCTTTAGAGAAAAGAGCACTCTTCTACTCTACAGTGTTTCCTATAGGGCCAGAACAGTGAGCTTGCTCAGAACATAATAACTGTGCTTCCTACACACACAGGCCATATCTAGTTCAACTCTGCTTAGGAAACTGACAAGAACAGTAGGTCCTCTTCAGTCCGATACACTGTACTTGCTGAGAACAGACTCGAGTGCTATTTGCACTGTGTATGGCAATTGGAGCACAATAGTGACTTGTCTTACCAGAAAACAACTCTTCCTCGTAGGACAAAAAACTGCATGTGACTCAACTCCATTTAGGACTGGGAAACAAACTCTAGCTCGCCTTACAAGAAACACACTCTGCTTTTGAGAAAAGAGCACTCTTCTACTCTACTGTGTTTCCTATAGGGCCAGAACAGTGAGGTTGCTCAGAACAAATGAAGTGTGCTTCCTAGACACACGGGCCATATCTAGTTCAACTCTGCTTAGGAAACTGAGAAGAATAGTAGCTCCTCTTCAGTCCAATACACTGTACTTGCTGGGAACAGACGGGAGTGCTATTTGCACTGTGTATGGCAATGGGAGCAATTTAGTGACTTTCCTTACCAGAAAACAACTCTTGCTCATAAGACCGGAAACTGCATGTGATTCAACACTATTTATACCTGGGAAACAAACGCTAGCTCGCATTACATGAAACATGCTCTGCTTTAGATAAAAGAGCATTCCTCTACTCTACTGTGTTTCCTACAGGGCCAGAACAGTGAGCTTGCTCAGAACATAATAACTGTGCTTCCTAGACACACGGGCCATATCTAGTTCAACTCTGCTTAGGAAACTGAGAAGAACAGTAGCTCCTCTTCACTCCAATACACTGTACTTGATGGGAACAGCTGCGAGTGCTATTTGCACTGTGTATGGCAATGGGAGCACAATGTGACTTTCCTTGCCAGAAAACAACTCTTGTACGTAGGACCAGAAACTGCATGTGATTCAACTCCATTTAGGACTAGGAAACAAACGCTAGCTTGCCTTACAAGAAACACACTCTGCTTTAGATAAAGGAGCACTCATCTACTCTACTGTGTTTCCTATAGGGCCAGAACAGTGAGCTTGCTCAGAACATAAGAACTGTGCTTCCTACACACGGGCCATATCTAGTTCAACTCTGCTTAGGAAACTGACAAGAACAGTAGCTCCTCTTCAGTCTGATACACTGTAATTCCTGGGAACAGACGCCAGTGCTATTTGTACTATGTATGGCAATGGGAGCACAATAGTGACTTTCCTTACCAGAAAACAACTCTTGCTCGTAGGACCAGAAACTGCATGTGATTCAACTCCATTTAGGACTGGGAAACAAACGCTAGCTCGCCTTACAAGAAACACACTCTGCTTTTGAGAAAAGAGCACTCTTCTACTCTACTGTGTTTCTTATGGGGTCCGAACAGTGAGCTTGTTCAGAACAAAAGAACTGTGCTTCCTACACACACGGCCATATCTAGTTCAATTCTGCTTAGGAACCTGACAAGAACAGTAGATCCTATTCAGTCCAATACACTGTACTTGCTGGGAACAGACGCATGTTCCATTGGTCCTGTGTATGGCAATGGGAGCACAATAGTGACTATTCTTACCATAAAACAACTCATGCTCGTAGGACCAGAAACTGCATGGGATTCCACTTAACTTAGGACTGGGATACAAACGCTAGCTCGCCTTACATGAAACACTCTCTGCTTTAGAGGAAAGAGTACTCTTCTACTCTACTGTGTTTCCTATGGGGTCCAAACAGTGAGCTTGCTCAGAACAAAAGAACTGTGCTTCCTACACACTCAGAGCATATCTAGTTCAACTCTGCTTAGGAAACTGACAAGAACAGTAGCTCCTCTTCAGTCCAATAAACTGTACTTGCTGGGAACAGACGCGAGTGCTATTTGCACTGTGTATGGCATTTGGAGCGCAATAGTGACTCTTCTTACCAGAAAACATCTCTTGCTGGTAGTACCAAAAACTGCCTGTGACTCAACTCCATTTAGGACTGGGAAACAAACGCGAGCTCGCCTTACAAGAAACACACTCTGCTTTAGAGAAAAGAGCACTCCTCTACTCTACTGTGTTTCCTATAGGGCCAGAACATTGAGCTTGTTCAGAACATAATAACTGTGCTTCCTAGACACACGGGCCATATCTAGTTCAACTCTGCCTAGGAAACTGACAAGAACAGTAGCTCCTCTTCAGTCCGATACACTGTAATTGTTGGGAACAGACGCGAGTGCTATTTGCACTGTGTATGGCAATGGGAGCACAATGTGACTTTCCTTACCAGAAAACAACTCTTGTTCGTAGGACCAGAAACTGCATGTGATTCAACTCCATTTAGGACTAGGAAACAAACGCTAGCTCGCCTTACAAAAACCACTCTGCTTTTGAGAAAAGAGCACTCTTCTACTCTACTGTGTTTCCTATAGGGCCAGAACAGTGAGCTTGCTCAGAACAAATGAACTGTGCTTCCTAGACACACGGGCCATATCTAGTTCAACTCTGCTTATGAACCTGACAAGAACAATAGCTCCTCTTCAGTCCAATACACTGTACTTGCTGGGAACAGACGGGAGTGCTATTTGCACTGTATATGGCAATGGGAGCGCAATAGTGACTTTCCTTACCAGAAAACAACTCTTGCTCATAGGACCAGAAACTGCATGTATTCAACTCCATTTAGGACTGAGAAACAAACGCTAGCTTGCCTTACAAAAAACACACTCTGCTTTTGAGAAAAGAGCACTCTTCTACTCTACTGTGTTTCCTATGGGGTCCGAACAGTGAGCTTGCTCAGAACAAAAGAACTGTGCTTCCTACGCACACGGCCATATCTAGTTCAATTCTGCTTAAGAACCTGACAAGAACAGTAGATCCTCTTCAGTCCAATACACTGTACTTGCTGCGAACAGACGCCAGTGCTATTTGTCCTGTGTATGGCAATGGGAGCACAATGTGACTTTCATTACCAGAAAACAACTCTTGTTCGTAGGACCAGAAACTGCATGTGATTCAACTCCATTTAGGACTGGGAAACAAACGATAGCTTGCCTTACAAGAAACACACTCTGCTTTAGAGAAAAGAGCACCCATCTATTCTACTGTGTTTCCTGTAGTGCCAGAACAGTGAGCTTGCTCAGAACATAAGAACTGGGCTTCCTACACTCACGGGCCATATCTAGTTCAACTCTGCTTAGGAAACTGACAAGAACAGTAGCTCCTCTTCAGTCCGATACACTGTACTTGCTGGGAACAGACGCGAGTGCTATTTGCACTGTGTATGGCATTTGGAGCGCAATAGTGACTCTTCTTACCAGAAAACATCTCTTGCTCGTAGAACCAAAAACTGCCTGTGACTCAACTCTATTTAAGACTGGGAAACAAATGAGAGCTCTCCTTACAAGAAATACACTCTACTTTAGAGAAAAAGCACTCTTCAACTCTACTGTGTTTCCTACAGGGCCAGAACAGTGTGCTTGCTCAGAACATAATAAATGTGCTTTCTACACACACGGGCCATATCTATTTCAACTCTGCTTAGGAACCTGACAAGAACAGTAGATCCTCTACAGTCCAATACACTGTACTTGCTGGGAACAGACAGGAGTGCTATTTGCACTGTGTATGGCAATGGGAGCGCAACAGTGACTTTTCTTACCAGAAAACAACTCTTGATTGTAGGACCAGAAACTGCATGTGATTCAACTCCATTTCGGACTGGGAAACAAACGCTAGCTCGCCTTACAAGAAACACACTCTGCTTTAGAGAAAAGTGCACTCATCTACTCTACTGTGTTTCCTAGAGGGCCAGAACAGTGAGCTTGCTCAGAACAAAAGAACTGTGCTTCCTACACACACGGCCATATCTAGTTCAATTCTGCTTAGGAACATGACAAGAACAGTAGATCCTCTTCAGTCCAATACACTGTACTTGCTTGGAATAGACGCCAGTGCTATTTGTCCTGTGTATGGCAATGGCAGCGCAATAGTGACTATTCTTACCATAAAACAACTCTTGCTCATAGGAACTGAAACTGCATGTGATTCCACTCCATTTAGGACTGGGAAACAAACGTTAGCTCGCATTACAAGAAACACACTCTGCTTTAGAAAAAAGAGCACTCTTCTACTCTACTGTGTTTCCTATGGCGTCCAAAGAGTGAGCTTGCTCAGAACAAAAGAACTGTGCTTCCTACAGACATGGGCCATATCTATTTCAACTCTGCTTAGGAACCTGACAAGAACAGTAGATCCTCTTCAGTCCAATACACTGTACTTGCTGGGAACAGACGCGAGTGCTATTTGCACTGTGTATGGCAATGTGAGCACAATGTTACTTTCCTTAGCAGAAAACAACTCTTGTTCGTAGGACCAGAAACTGCATGTGATTCAACTCCGTTTAGGACTGGGAAACAAACGCTAGCTCACCTTACAAGAAACACACTCTGCTTTAGAGAAAAGAGCACTCATCTACTCTACTGTGTTTCCTATAGGGCCAGAACAGTGAGCTTGCTCAGAACATAAGAACTGTGCTTCCTACACACACGGGCCATATCTAGTTCAACTCTGCTTAGGAAACTGACAAGAACAGTAGCTCCTCTTCAGTCTGATACACTGTACTTGCTGGGAACAGACGCGAGTGCTATTTGCACTGTGTATGGCAATGGGAACGCAATAGTGACTTTCCTTACCAGAAAACAACTCTTGCTCGTAGGACCAGAAAATGCATGTGATTCAACTCCATTTAGAACTGGGAAACAAACGCTAGCTCGCCTTACAAGAAACACACTCTGCTTTTGAGAAAAGAGCACCCTTCTACTCTACTGTGTTTCGTATGGGGTCCGAAGAGTGAGCTTGCTCAGAACAAAAGAACTGTGCTTCCTACACACATGGCCATATCTAGTTCAATTCTGCTTAGGAACCTGACAAGAACAGTAGATCCTCTTCAGTTCAATACACTGTACTTGCTGGGAACAGACGCCAGTGCTATTTGTCCTGTGTATGGCAATGGCAGTGCAATAGTGACTCTTCTTACCATAAAACAACTCTTGCTCATAGGACCAGAAACTGCATGTGATTCAACTCCATTTAGGACTGGGAAACAAACGCTACCTCGCCTTACAAGAAACAAACTCAGCTTTAGAGAAAAGAGCACTCTTCTACTCTACAGTGTTTCCTATAGGGCCAGAACAGTGAACTTGCTCAGAACAAATGAACTGTGCTTCCTACACACACGGACCATATCTAGTTCAACTCTGCTTATGATACTGACATGAACAGTAGATCCTCTTCAGTCTAATACACTGTACTTGCTGGGAACAGATGCAAGTGCTATTTGCACTGTGTATGGCAATCGAGTGCAATAGTGACTCTTCTTACCAGAAAAAAACTCTTGCTCGTAGGACCAAAAACTGCATGTGTCTCAACTCCATTTAGGACTGGGAAAGAAATGCTAGATCGCCTTACAAGAAAAACACTCTGCTTTTGAGAAAAGAGCATTCTTCTACTATACTGTGTTTCCTATAGGGCCAGAACAGTGAGCTTCCTCAGAACAAAAGAAGTGTGTTTCCTGCACTCAGGGGCCATACCTATTCAATTCTGGTTAGGAAACTGACAAGAGCAGTAGATCCTCTTCAGTCCAATACACTGTACATGCTGGGAACAGTCGCCAGTACTATTTGCCCTGTGTATGACAATGGGAGTGCAATATTGACTCTTCTTACCAGAAAACAACTCTTGCTCCTAGGACCAGAAAATGAATGTGATTCAACTCCATTTAGGACTGGGAAACAAACGCTAGCTTGCCTTAAGAAAAACACTCTGCTTTTGAGAAAAGAGCACTCTTCTATTCTTCTGTTTTTCTTATAGGGCCAGAAAAGTGAGCTTGATCAGAACAAAAGAACTGTGCTTCCTTCACACGGGCCATATCTAGTTCAACTCTGCTTAGGAAACTGACAAGAACAGTAGCTCCTCTTCAGTCCGATACACTGTACTTGCTGGAAACGGACCGAGTGCTATTTGCACTATTTATGGCAATGGGAGCGCAATAGTGACTTTCCTTACCAGAAAACAACTCTTGCTTGTAGGACCAGAAACTGCATGTGATTCAACTCCATTTTGGACTAGGAAACCAACGCTAGCTCGCCTTACAAGAAATACACTCTGCTTTTGAGAAAAGAGCACTCTTCTACTCTACTGTGTTTCCTATGGGGTCCAAACAGTGAGCTTGCTCAGAACAAAAGAACTGTGCTTCCTACACACATCGACCAGATCTGGTTCAACTCTGCTTAGGAAACTGACAAGAACAGTATCTCCTATTCAGTCCAATACACTGTACTTGCTGGGAACAGACGCGTGTGCTATTTGCACTGTGTATGGAATTTGGAGCAAAATAGTGACTCTTCTTACCAGAAAACAACTCTTGCTCTTAGGAACAAAAACTGCCTGTGACTCAACTCCATTTATGACTGGGAAACAAACGCTAGCTCACCTTACAAAAAACACACTCTGCTTTAGAGAAAAGAGCACTCTTCTAATCTACTGTGTTTCCTATAGGGCCAGAACAGTGAGCTTGCTGAGAACAAAAGAACTGTGCTTCCTACACACACGGACCATATCTAGTTCAACTCTGCTTAGGAAACTGACAAGAACAGTAGCTCCTCTTCAGTCCGATACACTGTACTTGCTGGGAACAGACGCGAGTGCTATTTGCACTGTGTATGGCAATGGGAGCGCAATAGTGACTTTCCTTACCAGAAAACAACTCTTGCTCGTAGGACCAGAAACTGCATGTGATTCAACTCCATTTAGGACTGGGAAACAAATGCTAGCTTGCCTTACATGAAACACACACTGCTTTTGAGAAAAGAGCACTCTTCTACTCTACTGTGTTTCCTATAGGGCCAGAACAGTGAACTTGCTCAGAACAAATGAACTGTGCTTCCTACACACACGGACCATATCTAGTTCAACTCTGCTTAGGAAACTGAGAAGAACAGTAGCTCCTCTTCAGTCCAATACACTGTACTTGCTGGGAACAGACGCCAGTGCTCTTTGCCCTGTGTATGACAATGGGAGCACAATAGTGACTCTTCTTGCCAGAAAACAACTCTTGCTCGTAGGACCAGAAACTGCATGTGATTCAACTCCATTTAGGACTGGGAAACAAACGCTAGCTCGCCTTACAAGAAACACACTCTGCTTTTGAGAAAAGAGCACTCTTCTACTCTACTGTGTTTCCTATGGGGTCCGAACAGTGAGCTTGCTCAGAATAAAAAATCTATGCTTCCTTCACACACGGCCATATCTAGTTCAATTCTGCTTAGGAACCTGACATGAACAGTAGATCCTCTTCAGTCCAATACAGTTGTACTTGCTGGGAACAGACAACAGTGCTATTTGTCTTGTGTATGGCAATGGCAGCACAATAGTGACTCTTCTTACCAGAAAAGAACTCTTGCTCTTAGGACCAGAAACTGCATGGGATTCAACTCCATTTAGGACTGGGAAGCAAACGCTAGCTCGCCTTACAAGAAACACACTCTGCTTTTGAGAAAAGAGCACTCTTCTACTCTACTGTGTTTCCTGTGGGGTCCAAACAGTGAGCTTTCTCAGAACAAAAGAACTGTGCTTCCTACACACATCGACCATATCTAGTTCAACTCTGCTTTGGAAACTGACAAGAACAGAAGCTGCTCTTCAGTCCAATACACTGTACTTGCTGGGAACAGACGCGAGTGCTATTTGCACTGTATATGGCAATGGGAGCACAATAGTGACTTTCCTTACCAGAAAACAACTCTTGCTCGTAGGACCAAAAACTACATGTGATTCAACTCCATTTAGGACTGGGAAAGAAACGCTAGCTCACCTTACAAGAAACACACTCTGCTTTTGAGAAAAGAGCACTCTTCTACTCTACTGTGTTTCCTATGGGGTCCAAACAGTGAGCTTGCTCAGAACAAAAGAACTGTGCTTCCTACACACATGGACCATATCTAGTTCAACTCTGCTTAGGAAACTGAGAAGAACAGTAGCTCTTCTTCAGTCCAATACACTGTACTTGCTGGGAACATACGTGAGTGCTATTTGCACTGTGTATGGCATTTGGAGCGCAATAGTGACTCTTCTTACCAGAAAAAAACTCTTGCTCTTAGGACCAAAAACTGCCTGTGACTCAACTCCATTTAGGACTGGGAAATAAACATGAGCTCGCCTTACAAGAAACACAGTCTGCTTTAGAGAAAAGAGCACTCTTCTACTCCACTGTGTTTCCTATAGGGCCAGAACAGTGAGCTTGCTCAGAACATAATAACTGTGCTTCCTCCACACACGGGCCATATCTAGTTAAACTCTGCTTAGGAAACTGACAAGAACAGTAGCTCCTCTTCAGTCCGATACACTGTACTTGCTGAAAACAGATGCGAGTGCTATTTGCACTGTGTATGGCAATTGGAGCACAATAGTTACTCACCTTACCAGAAACAACTCTTGCTCGTACAACCAGAAACTGCTTGTGATTCAACTCCATTTAGGACTGGGAAACAAACGCTAGCTCGCCTTACAAGACACACACTCTGCTTTTGAGAAAAGAGCACTCTTTTACTCTCCTGTGTTTCCTATAGGGCCAGAACAGTGAATTTGCTCAGAACAAATGAACTGTGCTTCCTACACTCACGGGCCATATCTAGTTCAACTCTGCTTAGGAAACTGAGAAGAACAGTAGCTCCTCTTCAGTCCAATACACTGTACTTGCTGGGAACAGACGCGAGAGCTATTTGCACTGTGTATGGCATTTGGAGCACAATAGTGACTCTTCTTACCAGAAAACAACTCTTGCTCGTATGACCAAAAACTGCATGTGACTCAACTCCATTTAGGACTGGGAAAGAAACGCGAGCTCGCCTTACAAGAAACACACTGTGCTTTAGAGAAAAGAGCACTCTTCTACTCTACTGTGTTTCCTATAGGGCCAGAACAGTGAGCTTGCTCAGAACATAACAACTGTGCTTCCTACACACACGGGCCATATCTAGTTCAACTCTGCTTAGGAAACTGACAAGAACAGTAGCTCCTCTTCAGTCCGATACAGTGTACTTGCTTATAACAGACGCGAGTGCTATTTGCACTGTGTATGGCAATGGGAGCACAATAGTGACTTTCCTTACCAGAAAACAACTCTTGCTCGTAGGACCAGAAACTGCATGTGATTCAACTCCATTTAGGACTGGGAAACAAACGCTAGCTCGCCTTACAAGAAACACACTCTGCTTTTGAGAAAAGAGCACTCTTCTACTCTACTGTGTTTCCTATGGGGTCCAAACAGTGAGCTTTCTCAGAACAAAAGAACTGTGCTTTCTACACACATGGACCATATCTAGTTAAACTCTGCTTAGGAAACTGTCAAGAACAATAGCTCCTATTAAGTCCAATAAACTGTACTTGCTGGGAACAGACGCGAGTGCTTTTTGCACTGTGTATGGCATTTGGAGCACAATAGTGACTCTTCTTTCCAGAAAACAACTCTTTCTCGTAGGACCAAAAACTGCATGTGACTCAACTACATTTAAGACTGGGAAACAAATGCGAGCACGCCTTACAAGAAACACACTCTGCTTTAGAGAAAAGAGCACTCTTCTACTCTACAGTGTTTCCTATAGGGCCAGAACAGTGAGCTTGCTCAGAACATAATAACTGTGCTTCCTACACACACTGGCCATATCTAGTTCAACTCTGCTTAGGAAACTGACAAGAACAGTAGGTCCTCTTCAGTCCGATACACTGTACTTGCTGAGAACAGACTCGAGTGCTATTTGCACTGTGTATGGCAATTGGAGAACAACAGTGACTTGTCTTACCAGAAAACAACTCTTCCTCGTAGGACAAAAAACTGCATGTGATTCAACTCCATTTAGGACTGGGAAACAAACTCTAGCTCGCCTTACAAGAAACACACTCTGCTTTTGAGAAAAGAGCACTCTTCTACTCTACTGTGTTTCCTATAGGGCCAGAACAGTGAGGTTGCTCAGAACAAATGAACTGTGCTTCCTAGACACACGGGCCATATCTAGTTCAACTCTGCTTAGGAAACTGAGAAGAATAGTAGCTCCTCTTCAGTCCAATACACTGTACTTGCTGGGAACAGACGGGAGGGCTATTTGCACTGTGTATGGCAATGGGAGCAATATAGTGACTTTCCTTACAAGAAAACAACTCTTGCTCATAAGACCAGAAACTGCATGTGATTCAACACTATTTATAACTGGGAAACAAACGCTAGCTCGCATTACATGAAACACGCTCTGCTTTAGAGAAAAGAGCATTCTTCTACTCTACTGTGTTTCCTATAGGGCCAGAACAGTGAGCTTGCTCAGAACAAAAGAACTGTGCTTCCTATACACGGGCCATATCTAGTTCAACTCTGCTTAGGAAACTGACAAGAACAGTAGCTCCTATACAGTCCAATACACTGTACTTGCTGGGAACAGACGCGAGTGCTATTTGCACTGTGTATGGCATTTGGAGCGCAATAGTGACTCTTCTTACCAGAAAACAACTCTTGCTGGTAATACCAAAAACTGCCTGTGACTCAACTCCATTTAGGACTGGGAAACAAACGCGAGCTTGCCTTACAAGAAACACACTCTGCTTTAGAGAAAAGAGCACTCTTCTACTCTACTGTGTTTCCTATAGGGCAAGAACATTGAGCTTGCTCAGAACATAATAACTGTGCTTCCTAGACACACGGGACATATCTAGTTCAACTCTGCTTAGGAAACTGAGAAGAACAGTAGCTCCTCTTCACTCCAATACACTGTACTTGCTGGGAACAGACGCGAGTGCTATTTGCACTGTATATGGCAATGGGAGCACAATAGTGACTTTCCTTACCAGAAAACAACTCTTGCTCTTAGGACCAGAAACTGCATGGGATTCAACTCCATTTAGGACTGGCAAACAAAAGCTAGCTCGCCTTACAAGTAACACACTCTGCTTTAGAGAAAAGAGCACTCTTCTACTCTACTGTGTTTCCTATGTGGTCCAAACAGTGAGCTTGCTCAGAACAAAAGAACTGTGCTTCCTACACACACGGACCATATGTAGTTCAACTCTGCTTAGGAAACTGACAAGAACAGTAGCTCCTCTTCAGTCCAATACACTGTACTTGCTGGGAACAGACGCGAGTGCTATTTGCACTGTGTTTGGCAATGAGAACGCAATATTGACTTTCCTTACCAGAAAACAACTCTTGCTCGTAGGACCACAAACTGCATGTGATTCAACGACATTTAGGACTGGGAAACAAATGCTAGCTCGCCTTACAAAAACACACTCTGCTTTTGCGAAAAGAGCACTCTTCTACTCTACTGTGTTTCCTATTGGGCCAGAACAGTGAGCTTGCTCAGATCAAATGAACTGTGCTTCCTAGACACACGGGCCATATCTAGTTCAACTCTGCTTAGGAAACTGACAAGAACAGTAGCTCCTCTTCAGTCCAATACACTGTAATTTCTGGGAACAGACGAAAGTGCTATTTGCACTGTGTATGGCAATGGGAGCACAAAAGTGACTTTCCATACCAGAAAACAACTGTTGCTCGTAGGACCAGAAACTGCATGTGATTCAACTCCCTTTAGGACTGGGAAACAAACGCTAGCTCGCCTTACAAGAAACACACTCTGCTTTTGAGAAAAGAGCACTCTTCTATTCTACTCTGTTTCCTATGGGGTCTGAACAGTGAGCTTGCTCAGAACAAAAGAACTGTCCTTCCTACACACATGGACCATATCTAGTTCAACTCTGCTTAGGAAACTGACAAGAACAGTAGCTCCTCTTCAGTCCGATACACTGTACTTGCTGGGCACAGACGCGAGTGCTATTTGCAATGTGTATGGCAATAAGAGCGCAATAGTGACTTTTCTTACCAGAAAACATCTCTTGCTCATAGGACCTGAAACTGCATGTGATTCAACTCCATTTAGGACTGGGAAACAAACGCTAGCTTGCCTTACAAAAAACACACTCTGCTTTTGAGAAAAGAGCACTCTTCTCCTCTACTGTGTTTCCTATGGGGTCCGAACAGTGAGCTTGCTCAGAACAAAAGAACTGTGCTTCCTACACACACGGCCATTACTAGTTCATTTCTGCTTAGGAACCTGACAAGAACAGTAGATCCTCTTCAGTCCAATACACTGTACTTGCTGCGATCAGACGCCAGTGCTATTTGTCCTGTGTATGGCAATAGAAGCACAATAGTGACTCTTCTTACCAGAAAACAACTCTTGCTCGTAGTACCAGAAACTGCATGGGTTTCAACTCCATTTAGGACTATGAAACAAACGCTAGCTCACCTTAAAAGAAACACACTCTGCTTTAGGGAAAAGAGCACTCTTCTACTCTACTGTGTTTCCTATAGGGTCCAAACAGTGAGCTTGCTCAGAACAAAAGAACTGTGCTTCCTACACACACGGATAATATCTAGTTCAACTCTGCATAGGAAACTGACAAGAACAGTAGCACCTATTCAGGGCAATACACTGTATTTCCTGGGAACAGACGCGAGTGCTATTTGCATTGTGTATGGCAATGGGAGCACAATGTGGCTTTCCTTACCAGAAAACAACTCTTGTTTGTAGGAACAGAAACTGCATGTGATTCAACTCCATTTAGGACTAGGAAACAAACGCTAGCTCGCCTTACAAGAAACACACTCTGCTTTAGATAAAAGAGCACTCATCTACTCTACTGTGTTTCCTATAGGGCCAGAACAGTGAGCTTGCTCAGAACATAAGAACTGTGCTTCCTACACACACGGGCCATATCTAGTTCAACTCTGCTTAGGAAACTGACAAGAACAGTAGCTCCTCTTCAGTCCGATACACTGTAATTCCTGGGAACAGACGCGAGTGCTATTTGTACTGTGTATGGCAATGGGAGCGCAATGGTGACTTTCCTTACCAGAAAACAACTCTTGCTCTTAGGACCAGAAACTGCATGTGATTCAACTCCATTTAGGACTGGGAAACAAACGCTAGCTCGCCTTACAAGAAATACACTCTGCTTTTGAGAAAAGAGCACTCTTCTACTCTACTGTGTTTCTTATGGGGTCCGAACAGTGAGCTTGCTCAGAACAAAAGAACTGTGCTTCCTACACTCACGGCCATATCTAGTTCAATTCTGCTTAGGAACCTGACAAGAACAGTAGATCCTATTCAGTCCAATACACTGTACTTGCTGGGAACAGACGCATGTGCTATTTGTCCTGTGTATATCAATGGGAGCGCAATAGTGACTATTCTTACCATAAAACAACTCATGCTCATAGGACCAGAAACTGCATGTGATTCAATTCCATTTAGGACTGGGATACAAATGCTAGCTCGCCTTACAAGAAACACACTCTGCTTTAGAGGAAAGAGCACTCTTTTACTCTACTGTGTTTCCTATGGGGTCCAAACAGTGATCTTGCTCAGAACAAAAGAACTGTGCTTCCTAGACACACGGGCCATATCTAGTTCAACTCTGCTTAGGAAACTGACAAGAACAGTAGCTCCTCTTCAGTCCAATACACTGTACTTGCTGGGAACAGACATGAGTGCTATTTGCACTGTGTATGGCAATGGGAGCACAATGGTGACTTTCCTTAACAGAAAACAACTCTTGCTCATAGGACCAGAAATTGCATGTGATTCAACTCCATTTAGGAATGGGAAACAAACGGTAGCTCTCCTTACAAGAAATACACTCTGCTTTTGAGAAAAGAGCACTCTTCTACTCTACTGTGTTTCCTATGGGGTCCAAACAGTGAGCTTGCTCAGAACAAAAGAACTGTGCTTCCTACACACACGGACCATATCTAGTTCAACTCTGCTTAGGAAACTGACAAGAACAGTAGCTCCTCTTCAGTCCAATACACTGCACTTGCTGGGAACAGATGCGAGTGCTATTTGCACTGTGTATGGCAATGAGAACGCAATAGTGACTTTCCTTACCAGAAAACAACTCTTGCTCGTAGGACCAGAAACTGCATGTGATTCAACGCCATTTAGGACTGGGAAACAAATGCTAGCTCGCCTTACAAGTAACACACTCTGCTTTAGAGAAAAGAGCACTCTTCTACTCTACTGTGTTTCCTATAGGGCCAGAACAGTGAGCTTGCTCAGATCAAATGAACTGTGCTTCCTAGACACACGGGCCATATCTAGTTCAACTCTGCTTAGGAAACTGAGAAGAACAGTAGCTCCTCTTCAGTCCAATACACTTTAATTGCTGGGAACAGACCGGAGTGCTATTTGCACTGTGTAATGCAATGGGAGCGCAACAGTGACTTTCCTTACCAGAAAACAACTCTTGCTCGTAGGACCAGAAACTGCATGTGATTCAACTCCATTTAGGACTGGGAAACAAACGCTAGCTCGCCTTACAAGAAACACACTCTGCTTTTGAGAAAAGAGCACTCTTCTATTCTACTGTGTTTCCTATGGGGTCCGAACAGTGAGCTTGCTCAGAACAAAAGAACTGTGCTTCCTACACACATGGACCATATCTAGTTCAACTCTGCTTAGGAAACTGACAAGAACAGTAGCTCCTCTTCAGTCCAATACACTGTACTTGCTGGGAAGAGACGCAAGTGCTATTTGCACTGTGTATGGCAATAAGAGCACAATAGTGACTTTCCTTACCAGAAAACATCTCTTGCTCGTAGGACCAGAAACTGCATGTGATTCAACTCCATTTAGGACTGGGAAACAAACGCTAGCTTGCCTTACAAAAAACACACTCTGCTTTTGAGAAAAGAGCACTCTTCTCCTCTACTGTGTTTCCTATGGGGTCCGAACAGTGAGCTTGCTCAGAACAAAAGAACTGTGCTTCCTACACACACGGCCATATCTAGTTCAATTCTGCTTAGGAATCTGACAAGAACAGTAGATCCTCTTCAGTCCAATACAGTGTACTTGCTGCGATCAGACGCCAGTGCTATTTGTCCTGTGTATGGCAATGGCAGCGCAATAGTGACTCTTCTTACCAGAAAACAACTCTTGATCGTAGTACCAGAAACTGCATGGGTTTCAACTCCATTTAGGTCTACGAAACAAACGCTAGCTCGCCTTACAAGAAACACACTCTGCTTTAGAGAAAAGAGCACTCTTCTACTCTACTGTGTTTCCTATAGGGTCCAAACAGTGAGCTTGCTCAGAACAAAAGAACTGTGCTTCCTACACACACGGATAATATCTAGTTCAACTCTGCATAGGAAACTGAAAAGAACAGTAGCACCTATTCAGTGCAATACACTGTATTTGCTGGGAACAGACGCGAGTGCTATTTGCACTGTGTATGGCAATGGGAGCACAATGTGACTTTCCTTACCAGAAAACAACTCTTGTTCGTAGGACCAGAAACTGCATGTGATTCAACTCCATTTAGGACTAGCAAACAAACGCTAGCTTGCCTTACAAGAAAAACACTCTGCTTTAGATAAAAGAGCCCTCATCTACTCTACTGTGTTTCCTATAGGGCAAGAACAGTGATCTTGCTCAGAACATAAGAACTGTGCTTCCTACACACACGGGTCATATCTAGTTCAACTCTGCTTAGGAAACTGACAAGAACAGTAGCTCCTCTTCAGTCCAATACACTGTACTTCCTGGGAACAGACGCGAGTGCTATTTGTACTGTGTATGGCAATGGGAGCACAATAGTGACTTTCCTTACCAGAAAACAACTCTTGCTCCTGGACCAGAAACTGCATGTGATTCAACTCCATTTAGGAATGGGAAACAAACGCCAGCTCGCCTTACAAGAAACACACTCTGCTTTAGAGAAAAGAGCACTCTTCTACTCTACTGTGTTTCCTATAGGGCCAGAACAGTGAGCTTGCTCAGAACAAAAGAACTGTGCTTCATACACACGGGCCATATCTAGTTCAACTCTGCTTAGGAAACTGACAAGAACAGTAGCTCCTATTCAGTCCAATACACTGTACTTGCTGGGAACAGACGCAAGTGCTATTTGCACTGTGTATGGCATTCGGAGCATAATAGTGACTCTTCTTACCAGAAAACAACTCTTGCTCTTAGGACCAGAAACTGCATGGGATTCAACTCCATTTAGGACTGGGAAACAAAAGCTAGCTCGCGTTACCAGAAACACACTCTGCTTTAGATAAAAGAGCACTCATCTACTCTACTGTGTTTCCTATAGGGCCAGAAGAGTGATCTTGCTCAGAACATAAGAACTGTGCTTCCTACACACACGGGCCATATCTAGTTCAACTCTGCTTAGGAAACTGACAAGAACAGTAGCTCCTCTTCAGTCCGATACACTGTAATTCCTGGGAACAGACGCGAGTGCTATTTGTACTGTGTATGGCAATGGGAGCGCAATGGTGACTTTCCTTACCAGAAAACAACTCTTGCTCGTAGGACCAGAAACTGCATGTGATTCAACTCCATTTAGGACTGGGAAACAAACGCGAGCTCGCCTTACAAGAAACACACTCTGCTTTTGAGAAAAGAGTACACTTCTACTCTACTATGTTTCTTATGTGGTCCAAACAGTGAGCTTGCTCAGAACAAAAGAACTGTGCTTCCTACACACATGGCCATATCTACTTCAATTCTGCTTAGGAACCTGACAAGAACAGTAGATCCTATTCAGTCCAATACACTGTACTTGCTTGGAACAGACACATGTGCTATTGGTCCTGTGTATGGCAATGGGAGCGCAATAGTGACTATTCTTACCATAAAACAACTCATGCTCGTAGGACCAGAAACTGCATGTGATTCAACTCCATTTAGGACTGGGAAACAAACGCTAGCTCGCCTTACAAGAAACACACTCTTCTTTAGAGGAAAGAGCACTCTTCTACTCTACTGTGTTTCCTATGGGGCCCAAAAACAGTGAGCTTGCTCAGAACATAATAACTGTGCTTCCTAGACACATGGGCCATATCTAGTTCAACTCTGCTTAGGAAATTGAGAAGAACAGTAGCTCCTCTTCACTTCAATACACTGTACTTGCTGGGAACAGACGCGAGGGCTATTTGCACTGTGCATGGCAATGGGAGCACAATGTGACTTTCCTTACCAGAAAACAACTCTTGTTCGTAGGACCAGAAATTGCCTGTGATTCAACTCCATTTAGGACTAGGAAACAAACGCTAGCTCGCCTTACAAGACACACACTCTGCTTTAGAGAAAAGAGCACTCATCTACTCTACTGTGTTTCCTATGGGGCCCAAAAACAGTGAGTTTGCTCAGAACATAATAACTGTGCTTCCTAGACACATGGGCCATATCTAGTTCAACTCTGCTTAGGAAACTGAGAAGAACAGTAGCTCCTCTTCACTTCAATACACTGTACTTGCTGGGAACAGACGCGAGTGCTATTTGCACTGTGTATGGCAATGGGAGCACAATGTGACTTTCCTTACCAGAAAACAACTCTTGTTCGTAGGACCAGAAACTGCATGTGATTCAACTCCATTTAGGACTAGGAAACAAACGCTACCTCGCCTTACAAGAAACACACTCTGCTTTAGATAAAAGAGCACTCATCTACTCTACTGTGTTTCCTATAGGGCCAGAAGAGTGAGCTTGCTCAGAACATATGAACTGTGCTTCCTACACACACGGGCCATATCTAGTTCAACTCTGCTTAAAAAACTGACAAGAACAGTAGCACCTATTCAGTGCAATACACTGTATTTGCTGGGATCAGACGCGAGTGCTATTTGCACTGTGTATGGCAATGGGAGCACAATGTGACTTTCCTTAGCAGAAAACAACTCTTACTGGTAGTACCAAAAACTGCCTGTGACTCAACTCCATTTAGGACTGGGAAACAAACGCGAGCTCGCCATACAAGAAACACACTCTGCTTTAGAGAAAAGAGCACTCTTCTACTCTACTGTGTTTTCTATAGGGCCAGAACATTGAGCTTGCTCAGAACATAATAACTGTGCTTCCTACACACACGGGACATATCTAGTTCAACTCTGCTTAGGAAACTGAGAAGAACAGTAGCTCCTCTTCACTCCAATACACTGTACTTGCTGGGAACAGACGCGAGTTCTATTTGCACTGTGTATGGCAATGGGAGCACAATAGTGACTTTCCTTACCAGAAAACAACTCTTGCTCTTAGGACCAGAAACTGCATGGGATTCAACTCCATTTAGGACTGGGAAACAAACGCTAGCTCGCCTTACAAGAAACACACTCTGCTTTAGAGAAAAGAGCACTCTTCTACTCTACTGTTTTTCCTATAGGGTCCAAACAGTGAGCTTGCTCAGAACAAAAGAACTGTGCTTCCTACACACACGGATAATATCTAGTTCAACTCTGCATAGGAAACTGACAAGAATTGTAGCACCTATTGACTGCAATACACTGTATTTGCTGGGAACAGACGCGAGTGCTATTTGCACTGTGTATGGCAATGGGAGCACAATGTGACTTTCCTTACCAGAAAACAACTCTTGTTCGTAGGACCAGAAACTGCATGTGATTCAACTCCATTTAGGACTGGGAAACAAACGCTAGCTCGCCTTATAAGAAACACACTCTGCTTTTGAGAAAAGAGCACTCTTCTATTCTACTGTGTTTCCTATGGTGTCCGAACAGTGAGCTTGCTCAGAACAAAAGAACTGTGCTTCCTACACACATGGACCATATCTAGTTCAACTCTGCTTAGGAAACTGACAAGAACCGTAGCTCCTCTTCACTTCAATACACTGTACTTGCTGGGAACAGACGCGAGTGCTATTTGCACTGTGTATGGCAATGGGAGCACAATGTGACTTTCCTTACCAGAAAACAACTCTTGTTCGTAGGACCAGAATCTGCATGTGATTCAACTCCATTTAGGACTAGGAAACAAACGCTACCTCGCCTTACAAGAAACACACTCTGCTTTAGATAAAAGAGCACTCATCTACTCTACTGTGTTTCCTATAGGGCCAGAAGAGTGAGCTTGCTCAGAACATATGAACTGTGCTTCCTACACACACGGGCCATATCTAGTTCAACTCTGCTTAAAAAACTGACAAGAACAGTAGCACCTATTCAGTGCAATACACTGTATTTGCTGGGATCAGACGCGAGTGCTATTTGCACTGTGTATGGCAATGGGAGCACAATGTGACTTTCCTTAGCAGAAAACAACTCTTACTGGTAGTACCAAAAACTGCCTGTGACTCAACTCCATTTAGGACTGGGAAACAAACGCGAGCTCGCCATACAAGAAACACACTCTGCTTTAGAGAAAAGAGCACTCTTCTACTCTACTGTGTTTTCTATAGGGCCAGAACATTGAGCTTGCTCAGAACATAATAACTGTGCTTCCTACACACACGGGACATATCTAGTTCAACTCTGCTTAGGAAACTGAGAAGAACAGTAGCTCCTCTTCACTCCAATACACTGTACTTGCTGGGAACAGACGCGAGTTCTATTTGCACTGTGTATGGCAATGGGAGCACAATAGTGACTTTCCTTACCAGAAAACAACTCTTGCTCTTAGGACCAGAAACTGCATGGGATTCAACTCCATTTAGGACTGGGAAACAAACGCTAGCTCGCCTTACAAGAAACACACTCTGCTTTAGAGAAAAGAGCACTCTTCTACTCTACTGTTTTTCCTATAGGGTCCAAACAGTGAGCTTGCTCAGAACAAAAGAACTGTGCTTCCTACACACACGGATAATATCTAGTTCAACTCTGCATAGGAAACTGACAAGAATTGTAGCACCTATTGACTGCAATACACTGTATTTGCTGGGAACAGACGCGAGTGCTATTTGCACTGTGTATGGCAATGGGAGCACAATGTGACTTTCCTTACCAGAAAACAACTCTTGTTCGTAGGACCAGAAACTGCATGTGATTCAACTCCATTTAGGACTGGGAAACAAACGCTAGCTCGCCTTATAAGAAACACACTCTGCTTTTGAGAAAAGAGCACTCTTCTATTCTACTGTGTTTCCTATGGTGTCCGAACAGTGAGCTTGCTCAGAACAAAAGAACTGTGCTTCCTACACACATGGACCATATCTAGTTCAACTCTGCTTAGGAAACTGACAAGAACCGTAGCTCCTCTTCACTTCAATACACTGTACTTGCTGGGAACAGACGCGAGTGCTATTTGCACTGTGTATGGCAATGGGAGCACAATGTGACTTTCCTTACCAGAAAACAACTCTTGTTCGTAGGACCAGAATCTGCATGTGATTAAACTCCACTTAGGACTAGGAAACAAACGCTAGCTTGCCTTACAAGAAACACACTCTGCTTTAGATAAAAGAGCACTCATCTACTCTATTGTGTTTCCTATAGGGCCAGAACAGTGAGCTTGCTCAGAACATATGAACTGTGCTTCCTACACACACGGGTTATATCTAGTTCAACTCTGCTTAGGAAACTGACAAGAACAGTAGCTCCTCTTCAGTCCGATATACTGTAATTCCTGGGAACAGACGCGAGTGCTATTTGTACTGTGTATGGCAATGGGAGCACAATAGTGACTTTCCTTACCAGAAAACAACTCTTGCTCGTAGGACCAGAAACTGCATGTGATTCAACTCCATTTAGGACTGGGAAACAAACACTAGCTCGCCTTACAAGAAACACACTCTGCTTTTGAGAAAAGAGCACTCTTCTACTCTACTGTGTTTCTTATGGGGTCCGAACAGTGAGCTTGCTCAGAACAAAAGAACTGTGCTTCCTACACACACGGCCATATCTAGTTCAATTCTGCTTAGGAACCTGACAAGAACAGTAGATCCTATTCAGTCCAATACACTGTACTTTTTTGGAACAGACGCATGTGCTATTGGTCCTTTGTATGGCAAAGGGAGCACAATAGTGACTATTCTTACCATAAAACAACTCATGCTCGTAGGACCAGAAACTGCATGTGATTGCACTTAACTTAGGACTGGGATACAAACGCTAGCTCGCCTTACAAGAAACACACTCTGCTTTAGAGGAAAGAGCACTCTTCTACTCTACTGTGTTTCCTATGGGGTCCAAACAGTGAGCTTGCTCAGAACAAAAGAACTGTGCTTCCTACACACACGGAGCTTATCTAGTTCAACTCTGTTTAGGAAACTGACAAGAACAGTAGCTCCTCTTCTGTCCAATACACTGTACTTGCTGGGAACAGACGCGAGTGCTATTTGCACTGTGTATGGCATTTGGAGCGCAATAGTGACTCTTCTTACTAGAAAACAACTCTTGCTGGTAGTACCAAAAACTGCCTGTGACTCAACTCCATTTAGGACTGGGAAACAAACGCGAGCTCGCCTTACAAGAAACACACTCTGCTTTAGAGAAAAGAGCACTCTTCTACTCTACTGTGTTTCCTATGGGGTCCAAACAGTGAGCTTGCTCAGAACAAAAGAACTGTGCTTACTACACACACGGCCATATCTAGTTCAATTCTGCTTAGGAACCTGACAAGAACAGTAGATCCTCTTCAGTCCAATACACTGTACTTGCTGCGATCAGACGCCAGTGCTATTTGCACTGTGTATGGCAATGAGAACGCAATAGTGACTTTCCTTACCAGAAAACAACTCTTGCTCTTAGGAATAGAAACTGCATGTGATTCAACACCATTTAGGACTGGGAAACAAATGCTAGCTCGCCTTACAAAAACACACTCTGCTTTTGCGAAAAGAGCACTCTTCTTCTCTACTGTGTTTCCTAAAGGGCAAGAACAGTGAGCTTGCTCAGATCAAATGAACTGTGCTTCCTACACACACAGATAATATCTAGTTCAACTCTGCATAGGAAACTGAGAAGAACAGTAGCTCCTCTTCAGTCCAATACACTGTACTTGCTGGGAACAGACGCGAGTGCTATTTGCACTGTGTATGGCAATGAGAACACAATAGTGACTTTCCTTACCAGAAAACAACTCTTGCTCGTAGGACCACAAACTGCATGTGATTCAACGCCATTTAGGACTGGGAAACAAATGCTAGCTCGCCTTACACGAAAAACACTCTGCTTTAGAGAAAAGAGCACTCTTCTACTCCACTGTGTTTCCTAGGAGTCCAAACAGTGAGCTTGCTCAGAACAAAAGAACTGTGCTTCCTACACACATGGACCATATCTAGTTCAACTCTGTTTAGGAAACTGACAAGAACAGTAGCTCCTCTTCAGTCCGATACACTATAATTGCTGGGAACAGACGCGAGTGCTATTTGCACTGTGTATGGCAATGGGAGCGCAATAGTGACTTTCCTTACCAGAAAACAACTCTTGTTCGTAGGACCAGAAACTGCATGTGATTCAACTCCATTTAGGACTAGGAAACAAACGCTAGCTCGCCTTACAAAAACCACTCTGCTTTTGAGAAAAGAGCACTCTTCTACTCTACTGTGTTTCCTATAGGGCCAGAACAGTGAGCTTGCTCAGAACATAACAACTGTGCTTCCTACACACACGGGCCATATCTAGTTCAACTCTGCTTATGAACCTGACAAGAACAGTAGCTCCTCTTCAGTCCAATACACTGTACTTGCTGGGAACAGACGGGAGTGCTATTTGCACTGTATGTGGCAATGGGAGCGCAATAGTGACTTTCCTTACCAGAACACAACTCTTGCTCGTAGGACCAGAAACTGCATGTATTCAACTCTATTTAGGACTGAGAAACAAACGCTAGCTTGCCTTACAAAAAACACACTCTGCTTTTGAGAAAAGAGCACTCTTCTTCTCTACTGTGTTTCCTATGGGGTCCGAACAATGAGCTTGCTCAGAACAAAAGAACTGTGCTTCCTACGCACACGGCCATATCTAGTTCAATTCTGCTTAGGACCCTGACAAGAACAGTAGATCCTCTTCAGTCCAATACACTGTACTTGCTGCGAACAGACGCCAGTGCTATTTGTCCTGTGTATGGCAATGGCAACGCGATAGTGACTCTTCTTACCAGAAAACAACTCTTGCTCGTAGTACCAGAAACTGCATGGGTTTCAACTCCATTTAGGACTGCGAAACAAACTCTAGCTCGCCTTACAAGAAACACACTCTGCTTTAGAGAAAAGAGCACTCTTCTACTCTACTGTGTTTCCTATGGTTTCCAAACAGAGAGCTTGCTCAGAACAAAAGAACTGTGCTTCCTACACACACGGATAATATCTAGTTCAACTCTACTTAGGAAACTGACAAGAACAATTGCACCTATTCAGTGCAATACACTGTACTTTCTGGGAACAGACGGGAGTGCTATTTGCACTGTGTATGGCAATGGGAGCACAATGTGACTTTCATTACCAGAAAACAACTCTTGTTCGTAGGACCAGAAACTGCATGTGATTCAACTCCATTTAGGACTGGGAAACAAACGATAGCTTGCCCTACAAGAAACACACTCTGCTTTAGAGAAAAGAGCACTCATCTACTCTACTGTGTTTCCTGTAGTGCCAGGACAGTGAGCTTGCTCAGAACATAAGAACTGTGCTTCCTACACACACGGGCCATATCTAGTTCAACTCTGCTTAGGAAACTGACAAGAACAGTAGCTCCTCTTCAGTCCGATAACTGTACTTGCTGGGAACAGACGCGAGTGCTATTTGCACTGTGTATGGCATTTGGAGCGCAATAGTGACTCTTCTTTCCAGAAAACAACTCTTGCTCGTAGAACCAAAAACTGACTGTGACTCAACTCTATTTAGGACTGGGAAACAAATGCAAGCTCGCCTTATAAGAAATACACTCTACTTTAGAGAAAAAGCACTCTTCAACTCTACTGTTTTTCCTATAGGGCCAGAACTGTGAGCTTGCTCAGAACATAATAACTGTGCTTTCTACACACACGGGCCATATCTATTTCAACTCTGCTTAGGAACCTGACAAGAACAGTAGATCCTCTTCAGTCCAATACACTGTACTTGCTGGGAAACAGACAGGAGTGCTATTTGCACTGTGTATGGCAATGGGAGCGCAACAGTGACTTTCCTTACCAGAAAACAACTCTTGTTTGTAGGACCAGAAACTGCATGTGATTCAACTCCATTTAGGACTGGGAAACAAACGCTAGCCCCCCCTTACAAGAAACACACTCTGCTTTTGAGAAAACAGCACTCTTCTACTCTACTGTGTTTCCTGTGGGGTGGGAACAATGAGCTTGCTCAGAACAAAAAACTGTGCTTCCTACACACATGGCCATATCTAGATCAATTCTGTTTAGGAACCCTGACAAGAACAGTAGATCCTCTTCCGTCCAATACACTGTACTTGCTGAGAACAGACGCCAGTCCTATTTGTCCTGTGTATGGCAATGGCAGCGCAATAGTGATTATTCTTACCATAAAACAACGCTTTCTCGTAGGACCAGAAACTGCATGTGATTCCACTCAGTTTAGGACTGGGAAACTAACGCTTGCTCGCATTACAAGAAACAGACTCTGCTTTAGAAAAAAGAGGACTCTTCTACTCTACTGTGTTTCCTATGGGGTCCAAACAGTGAGCTTGGTCAGAACAACAGAACTGTGCTTCCTACACACACGGACCATATGTAGTTCAACTCTGCTTAGGAAACTGAGAAGAACAGTAGCTCCTCTTCACTCCAATACACTGTACTTGCTGGGAACAGACGCGAGTGCTATTTGCACTGTGTATGGCAATGGGAGCACAATAGTGACTTTCCTTACCAGAAAACAACTCTTGCTCGTAGGAATAGAAACTGCATGTGATTCAACGCCATTTAGCACTGGGAAACAAATGCTAGCTCGCCTTACAAAAACACACTCTGCTTTTTAGAAAAGAGCACTCTTCTACTCTACTGTGTTTCCTATAGTGCAAGAACAGTTGCTTGCTAAGATCAAACGAACTGTGCTTCCTACACACACAGATAATATCTAGTTCAACTCTGCATAGGAAACTGACAAGAACAGTAGCACCTATTCAGTGCAATAAACTGTACTTGCTGGGAACAGACGCGAGTGCTATTTGCACTGTGTATGGCAATGGGAGCACAATGTGACTTTCCTTACCAGAAAACAACTCTTGTTCGTAGGATCAGAAACTGTATGTGATTCAACTCCATTTAGGACTGGGAAACAAACACTAGATCGCCTTACAAGAAACACACTCTGCTTTTGAGAAAAGAGCACTCTTCTACTCTACTGTGTTTCTTATGGGGTCCGAACAGTGAGCTTAGTCAGAACAAAAGAACTGTGCTTCGTACACACACGGCCATATCTAGTTCAATTCTGCTTAGGAACCTGACAAGAACAGGAGCTCCTCTTCAGTCCAATACACTGTACTTGCTTGGAATAGACGCCAGTGCTATTTGTCCTGTGTATGGCAATGGCAGCGCAATAGTGACTATTCTTACCATAAAACAACTCTTGCTCATAGGAACTGAAACTGCATGTGATTCCACTCCATTTAGGACTGGGAAACAAACGCTAGCTCGCATTACAAGAAACACACTCTGCTTTAGAAAAAAAGAGTACTCTTCTACTCTACTGTGTTTCCTATGGCGTCCAAAGAGTGAGCTTGCTCAGAACAAAAGAACTGTGCTTCCTACACACACGGGCCATATCTATTTCAACTCTGCTTAAGAACCTGACAAGAACAGTAGATCCTCTTCAGTCCAATACACTGTACTTGCTGGGAACAGACGCGAGTGCTATTTGCACTGTGTATGGCAATGGGAGCACAATGTTACTTTCCTTAGCAGAAAACAACTCTTGTTCATAGGACCAGAAACTGCATGTGATTCAACTCCATTTAGGACTGGGAAACAAACCATATCTCGCCTTACAAGAAACACACTCTGCTTTAGAGAAAAGAGCACTCATCTACTCTACTGTGTTTCCTATAGGGCCAGAACAGTGAGCTTGCTCAGAACATAAGAACTGTGCTTCCTACACACACGGGGCCATATCTAGTTCAACTCTGCTTAAGAAACTGACAAGAACAGTAGCTCCTCTTCAGTCTGATACACTGTACTTGCTGGGAACAGACGCGAGTGCTATTTGCACTGTGTATGGCAATGGGAACGCAATAGTGACTTTCCTTACCAGAAAACAACTCTTGCTCGTAGGGACCAGAAACTGCATGTGATTCAACTCCATTTAGGACTGGGAAACAAACGCTAGATCGCCTTACAAGAAACACACTCTGCTTTTGAGAATAGAGCACCCTTCTACTCTACTGTGTTTCCTATGGGGTCCGAACAGTGAGCTTGCTCAGAACAAAAGAACTGTGCTTCCTACACACATGGCCATAATAGTTCAATTCTGCTTAGGAACCTGACAAGAACAGTAGATCCTGTTCAGTTCAATACACTGTACTTGCTGGGAACACATGCCAATGCTATTTGTCCTGTGTATGGCAATGGCAGTGCAATAGTGACTCTTCTTACCATAAAACAACTCTTGCTCATAGGACCAGAAACTGCATGTGATTCAACTCCATTTGGGACTGGGAAACAAACGCTACCTCGCCTTATAAGAAACAAACTCTGCTTTAGAGAAAAGAGCACTCTTCTACTCTACAGTGTTTCCTATAGGGCCAGAACAGTGAGCTTGCTCAGAACAAAAGAACTGTGCTTCCTACACACGGGCCATGTCTAGTTCAACTCTGCTTAGGAAACTGACAAGAACAGTAGCTCCTATTCATTCCAATACACTGTACTTGCTGGGAACAGACGCGAGTGCTATTTGCACTGTGTATGGCATTTGGAGCGCAATAGTGACTCTTCTTACCAGAAAACAACTCTTGCTCGTAGGACCAAAAACTGCCTGTGACTCAATTCTATTTAGGACTGGGAAACAAATGCGAGCTCGCCTTACAAGAAATACACTCTACTTTAGAGAAAAGAGCACTCTTCAACTCTACTGTGTTTCCTATAGGGCCAGAACAGTGAGCTTGCTCAGAATATAATAACTGTGCTTCCTACACACACAGGCCATATTTATTTCAACTCTGCTTAGGAACCTGACAAGAACAGTAGCTCCTCTTCAGTCCAATACACTGTACTTGCTGGGAACAGACGCGAGTGCTATTTGCACTGTGTATGGCAATGAGAGCGCAATAGTGACTTTCCTTACCAGAAAACAACTCTTGCTCATAGGACTACAAACTGCATGTGATTCAACTCCATTTAGGACTGGGAAACAAATGCTAGCTCGCCTTACAAGAAACACACTCTGCTTTTGAGAAAAGAGCACTCTTCTACTCTACGGTGTTTCCTATAGGGCCAGAACAGTGAGCTTGCTCAGAACATAATAACTGTGCTTCCTACACACACCGGCCATATCTAGTTCAACTCTGCTTAGGAACCTGACAAGAACAGAAGATCCTCTTCAGTCCAATACACTGTACTTGCTGGGAACAGACGCAAGTGCTATTTGCACTGTGTATGGCAATGAGAGCACAATAGTGACTTTCCTTAACAGAAAACAACTCTTGCTCATAGGACTACAAACTGCATGTGATACAACGCCATTTAGGACTGGGAAACAAATGCTAGCTCGCCTTACAACAAACACACTCTGCTTTTGAGAAAAGAGCACTCTTCTACTCTACGGTGTTTCCTATGTGGTCCGAACAGTGACCTTGCTCAGAACAAAAGAACTGTGCTTCCTACATACACGGCCATATCTAGTTTAATTCTGCTTAGGAACCTGACAAGAACAGTAGATCCTCTTCAGTCCAAAACACTGTACTTGCTGGGAACAGACAACAGTGCTACTTGTCCTGTGTATGGCAATAGCAGCGCAATAATGGCTTTCCTTACCAGAAAACAACTCTTGCTCGTAGGACCGGAAACAGCATGTGATTCAACTCCATTTAGGACTGGGAAACAAACGCTAGCTCGCGTTATAAGAAACACACTCTGCTTTTGAGAAAAGAGCACTCTTCTACTCTACTGTGTTTCCTATAGGCTCGGAACCGTGAGCTTGCTCAGAACAAAAGAACTGTGCTTCCTACACACACGGCCATGTCTAGTTCAATTCTGCTTAGGAACCTGACAAGAACAGTAGATCCTCTTCAGTCCAAAACACTGTACTTGCTGGGAACAGACGCCAGTGCTATTTGTCCTGTGGATGGCAATGGCAGTGCAATAGTGACTCTTCTTAACATAAAACATCTCTTGCTCCTAGGACCAGAAACTGCATGTAATTCACTCCATTTAGGACTGGGAAACAAATGCTAGCTCGCCTTACAAGAAACACACTCTGCTTTAGAGAAAAGAGCACTCTTCTACTCTACTGTGTTTCCTATAGGGCCAGAACAGTGAGCTTGCTCAGAACAAAAGAACTGTGCTTCCTACACACGGGCCATATCTATTTCAACTCTGCTTAGGAAACTGACAAGAACAGTAGCTCCTATTCAGTCCAATACACTGTACTTGCTGGGAACAGACGGGAGTGCTATTTGCACTGTGTATGGCATTTGGAGCACAATAGTGACTCTTTTTACCAGAAAACAACTCTTGCTCGTAGGACCAAAAACTGCCTGTGACTCAACTCCATTTAGGACTGGGAAACAATCGCGAGCTCACCTTACAAGAAATACACTCTGCTTTAGAGAAAAGAGCACTCCTCTACTCTACTGTGTTTCCTATAGGGCCAGAACAGTGAGCTTGCTCAGAACATAAGAACTGTGCTTCCTACACACACGGGCCATATCTAGTTCAACTCTGCTTAGGAACCTGACAAGAACAGTAGATCCTTTTCAGTCCAATACACTGTACTTGCTGGGAACAGACGCGAGTGCTATTTGCACTGTGTATGGCAATGAGAGCACAATAGTGACTTTCCTTACCAGAACACAACTCTTGCTCATAGGACCACAAACTGCATGTTATTCAACGCCATTTAGGACTGGGAAACAAATGATAGCTCGCCTTAAAAGAAACACACTCTGCTTTTGAGAAAAGAGCACTCTTCTACTCTACTGTGTTTCCTATGGGGTCTGAACAGTGAGCTTGCTCAGAACAAAAGAACTGTGCTTCCTACACACACGGGTCATATCTAGTTCAACTCTGGTTAGAAAACTGACAAGAACACTATCTCCTCTTCTGTCCAATACACTGTACTTGCTGGGAACAGACGCGAGTGCTATTTGCACTGTGTATGGCAATGGGAGCGCAATAGTGACTCTTCTTACCAGAAAACAACTCTTGCTCATAGGACCAGAAACTGCATGGGATTCAACTTCGTTTCTGACTGGGAAACAAACACTAGCTAGCCTTACAAGAAACACACTCTGCTTTTGAGAAAAGAGCACTCTTCTACTCTACTGTTTTTCCTATAATGCCAGAAGAGTGAGCTTGCTTAGAACAAAAGAACTGTGCTTCCTACACACACGGGCCATATCTAGTTCAACTCTGCTTAGGAAACTGACAAAAACAGTAGATCCTCCTCAGTCCAATACACTGTACATGCTGGGAACAGACACCCGTGCTATTTGCCCTGTTTATGACAATGGGAGCATAATTGTGACTCTTCTTACCAGAAAACAACTCTTGCTCGTAGGACCGGAAACTGCATGGGATTCAACTCCATTTATGACTGGGAAACGAATGCTAGCTCGCCTTACAAGAAACACACTCTGCTTTTGAGAAAAGATCACTCTTCTACTCTACTGTGTTTCCTATGGTGTCCGAACAGTGAGCTTGTTCAGAAAAAAAGAACTGTGCTTCCTACACACACGGGCCATATCTAGTTCAACTCTGCTTAGGAAACTGACAAGAACAGTATCTCCTCTTCAGTCCAATACACTGTACTTGCTGGGAGCAGACACGAGTGCTATTTGCACTGTGTATGGCAATGGGAGCGCAATAGTGACTCTTCTTACCAGAAAACAACTTTTGCTCGTAGGACCAGAAACTGCATGGGATTCAACTTCGTTTCTGACTGGGAAACAAACACTAGCTAGCCTTACAAGAAACACACTCTGCTTTTGAGAAAAGAGCACTCTTCTACTCTACTGTGTTTCCTATAGGGCCAGAAAAGTGAGCTTGCTCACAACAATAGAACTGTGCTTCCTACACACACGGACCATATCTAGTTCAACTCTTCTTAGGAAACTGACAAGAACAGTAGCTCCTCTTCAGTCCAATACACTGTACGTGCTGGGAACAGACGCGAGTGCTATTTGCACTGTGTATGGCAAAGGGAGCACAATAGTGACTTTCCTTACCAGAAAACAACTCTTGCTGGTAGTACCAGAAACTGCATGTGATTCAACTCCATTTAGGACTGGGAAACAAACTCTAGCTCACCCTACAAGAAACACACTCTGCTTTTGAGAAAAGAGCACTCTTCTACTCTTCTGTGTTTCCTATAGGGCCAGAACAGTGAGCTTGCTCATAACAAAAGAACTGTGCTTCCTACACACACGGGCCATATCTAGTTCAACTCTGCTTAGAAAACTGACAAGAACAGTAGCTCCTCTTCAGTCCAATACACTGTACTTGCTGGGAACAGACGCGAGTGCTATTTGCACTGTGTATGGCAATGAGAGCACAATAGTGACATTCCTTACCAGAACACAACTCTTGCTAATAGGACCACAAACTCCATGTTGTTCAACGCCATTTAGGACTGGGAAACAAATGATAGCTCGCCTTAAAAGAAACACACTCTGCTTTAGAGAAAAGAGCACTCTTCCACTCTACTGTGTTTCATGTGGGGTCCAAACAGTGAGCTTGCTAGGAACAAAAGAACTGTGCTTCCTATACACATGGCCATATCTAGTTCAATTCTGCTTAGGAACCTGACAAGAACAGTAGATCCTCTTCAGTCCAATACACTGTACTTGCTGCGATCAGACGCCAGTGCTATTTGCACTGTCTATGGCAATGAGAACGCAATAGTGACTTTCCTTACCAGAAAACAACTCTTGCTCGTAGGAATAGAAACTGCATGTGATTCAACGCCATTTAGGACTGGGAAACAAATGCTAGCTCGCCTTACAAAAACACACTCTGCTTTTTAGAAAAGAGCACTCTTCTACTCTACTGTGTTTCCTATAGTGCAAGAACAGTTGCTTGCTAAGATCAAATGAACTGTGCTTCCTACACACACAGATATTATCTAGTTCAACTCTGCATAGGAAACTGACAAGAACAGTAGCACCTATTCAGTGCAATAAACTGTACTTGCTGGGAACAGACGCGAGTGCTATTTGCACTGTGTATGGCAATGGGAGCACAATGTGACTTTCCTTACCAGAAAACAACTCTTGTTCGTAGGATCAGAAACTGTATGTGATTCAACTCCATTTAGGACTGGGAAACAAACGCTAGCTCGCCTTACAAGAAACACACTCTGCTTTTGAGAAAAGAGCACTCTTCTACTCTACTGTGTTTCTTATGGGGTCCGAACAGTGAGCTTGCTCAGAACAAAAGAACTGTGCTTCCTACACACACGGCCATATCTAGTTCAATTCTGCTTAGGAACCTGACAAGAACAGGAGATCCTCTTCAGTCCAATACACTGTACTTGCTTGGAATAGACGCCAGTGCTATTTGTCCTGTGTATGGCAATGGCAGCGCAATAGTGACTATTCTTACCATAAAACAACTCTTGCTCATAGGAACTGAAACTGCATGTGATTCCACTCCATTTAGGACTGGGAAACAAAAGCTAGCTCGCATTACAAGAAACACACTCTGCTTTAGAAAAAAGAGTACTCTTCTACTCTACTGTGTTTCCTATGGCGTCCAAAGAGTGAGCTTGCTCAGAACAAAAGAACTGTGCTGCCTACACACACGGGCCATATCTATTTCAACTCTGCTTAAGAACCTGACAAGAACAGTAGATCCTCTTCAGTCCAATACACTGTACTTGCTGGGAACAGACGCGAGTGCTATTTGCACTGTGTATGGCAATGGGAGCACAATGTTACTTTCCTTAGCAGAAAACAATTCTTGTTCATAGGACCAGAAACTGCATGTGATTCAACTCCATTTAGGACTGGGAAACAAACCATATCTCGCCTTACAAGAAACACACTCTGCTTTAGAGAAAAGAGCACTCATCTACTCTACTGTGTTTCCTATAGGGCCAGAACAGTGAGCTTGCTCAGAACATAAGAACTGTGCTTCCTACACACACGGGCCATATCTAGTTCAACTCTGCTTAGGAAACTGACAAGAACAGTAGCTCCTCTTCAGTCTGATACACTGTACTTGCTGGGAACAGACGCGAGTGCTATTTGCACTGTGTATGGCAATGGGAGCACAATAGTGACTTTCCTTACCAGAAAACAACTCTTGCTCGTAGGACCAGAAACTGCATGTGATTCAACTCCATTTAGGACTGGGAAACAAACGCTAGATCGCCTTACAAGAAACACACTCTGCTTTTGAGAATAGAGCACCCTTCTACTCTACTGTGTTTCCTATGGGGTCCGAACAGTGAGCTTGCTCAGAACAAAAGAACTGTGCTTCCTACACACATGGCCATAATAGTTCAATTCTGCTTAGGAACCTGACAAGAACAGTAGATCCTGTTCAGTTCAATACACTGTACTTGCTGGGAACACATGCCAATGCTATTTGTCCTGTGTACGGCAATGGCAGTGCAATAGTGACTCTTCTTACCATAAAACAACTCTTGCTCATAGGACCAGAAACTGCATGTGATTCAACTCCATTTGGGACTGGGAAACAAACGCTACCTCGCCTTACAAGAAACAAACTCTGCTTTAGAGAAAAGAGCACTCTTCTACTCTACAGTGTTTCCTTTAGGGCCAGAACAGTGAGCTTGCTCAGAACAAAGGAACTGTGCTTCCTACACACGGGCCATGTCTAGTTCAACTCTGCTTAGGAAACTGACAAGAACAGTAGCTCCTATTCATTCCAATACACTGTACTTGCTGGGAACAGACGCGAGTGCTATTTGCACTGTGTATGGCATTTGGAGCGCAATAGTGACTCTTCTTACCAGAAAACAACTCTTGCTCGTAGGACCAAAAACTGCCTGTGACTCAATTCTATTTAGGACTGGGAAACAAATGCGAGCTCGCCTTACAAGAAATACACTCTACTTTAGAGAAAAGAGCACTCTTCAACTCTACTGTGTTTCCTATAGGGCCAGAACAGTGAGCTTGCTCAGAATATAATAACTGTGCTTCCTACACACACAGGCCATATTTATTTCAACTCTGCTTAGGAACCTGACAAGAACAGTAGCTCCTCTTCAGTCCAATACACTGTACTTGCTGGGAACAGACGCGAGTGCTATTTGCACTGTGTATGGCAATGAGAGCGCAATAGTGACTTTCCTTACCAGAAAACAACTCTTGCTCATAGGACTACAAACTGCATGTGATTCAACTCCATTTAGGACTGGGAAACAAATGCCAGCTCGCCTTACAAGAAACACACTCTGCTTTTGAGAAAAGAGCACTCTTCTACTCTACGGTGTTTCCTATAGGGCCAGAACAGTGAGCTTGCTCAGAACATAATAACTGTGCTTCCTACACACACCGGCCATATCTAGTTCAACTCTGCTTAGGAACCTGACAAGAACAGTAGATCCTCTTCAGTCCAATACACTGTACTTGCTGGGAACAGACGCAAGTGCTATTTGTACTGTGTATGGCAATGAGAGCACAATAGTGACTTTCCTTAACAGAAAACAACTCTTGCTCATAGGACTACAAACTGCATGTGATACAACGCCATTTAGGACTGGGAAACAAATGCTAGCTCGCCTTACAAGAAACACACTCTGCTTTTGAGAAAAGAGCACTCTTCTACTCTACGGTGTTTCCTATGTGGTCCGAACAGTGACCTTGCTCAGAACAAAAGAACTGTGCTTCCTACATACACGGCCATATCTAGTTTAATTCTGCTTAGGAACCTGACAAGAACAGTAGATCCTCTTCAGTCCAAAACACTGTACTTGCTGGGAACAGACAACAGTGCTACTTGTCCTGTGTATGGCAATAGCAGCGCAATAATGGCTTTCCTTACCAGAAAACAACTCTTGCTCGTAGGACCGGAAACAGCATGTGATTCAACTCCATTTAGGACTGGGAAACAAACGCTAGCTCGCGTTATAAGAAACACACTCTGCTTTTGAGAAAAGAGCACTCTTCTACTCTACTGTGTTTCCTATAGGCTCGGAACCGTGAGCTTGCTCAGAACAAAAGAACTGTGCTTCCTACACACACGGCCATGTCTAGTTCAATTCTGCTTAGGAACCTGACAAGAACAGTAGATCCTCTTCAGTCCAAAACACTGTACTTGCTGGGAAGAGACGCCAGTGCTATTTGTCCTGTGGATGGCAATGGCAGTGCAATAGTGACTCTTCTTACCATAAAACATCTCTTGCTCCTAGGACCAGAAACTGCATGTAATTCACTCCATTTAGGACTGGGAAACAAATGCTAGCTCGCCTTACAAGAAACACACTCTGCTTTAGAGAAAAGAGCACTCTTCTACTCTACTGTGTTTCCTATAGGGCCAGAACAGTGAGCTTGCTCAGAACAAAAGAACTGTGCTTCCTACACACGGGCCATATCTATTTCAACTCTGCTTAGGAAACTGACAAGAACAGTAGCTCCTATTCAGTCCAATACACTGTACTTGCTGGGAACAGACGGGAGTGCTATTTGCACTGTGTATGGCATTTGGAGCACAATAGTGACTCTTTTTACCAGAAAACAACTCTTGCTCGTAGGACCAAAAACTGCCTGTGACTCAACTCCATTTAGGACTGGGAAACAATCGCGAGCTCACCTTACAAGAAATACACTCTGCTTTAGAGAAAAGAGCACTCCTCTACTCTACTGTGTTTCCTATAGGGCCAGAACAGTGAGCTTGCTCAGAACATAAGAACTGTGCTTCCTACACACACGGGCCATATCTAGTTCAACTCTGCTTAGGAACCTGACAAGAACAGTAGATCCTCTTCAGTCCAATACACTGTACTTGCTGGGAACAGACGCCAGTGCTATTTGCACTCTGTATGGCAATGAGAGCACAATAGTGACTTTCCTTACCAGAACACAACTCTTGCTCATAGGACCACAAACTGCATGTTATTCAACGCCATTTAGGACTGGGAAACAAATGATAGCTCGCCTTAAAAGAAACACACTCAGCTTTTGAGAAAAGAGCACTCTTCTACTCTACTGTGTTTCCTATGGGGTCTGAACAGTGAGCTTGCTCAGAACAAAAGAACTGTGCTTCATACACACACGGTTCATATCTAGTTCAACTCTGGTTAGAAAACTGACAAGAACACTATCTCCTCTTCTGTCCAATACACTGTACTTGCTGGGAACAGACGCGAGTGCTATTTGCACTGTGTATGGCAATGGGAGCGCAATAGTGACTCTTCTTACCAGAAAACAACTCTTGCTCGTAGGACCAGAAACTGCATGGGATTCAACTTCGTTTCTGACTGGGAAACAAACACTAGCTAGCCTTACAAGAAACACACTCTGCTTTTGAGAAAAGAGCACTCTTCTACTCTACAGTGTTTCCTATAGGGCCAGAACAGTGAGCTTGCTCACAACAATAGAACTGTGCTTCCTACACACACGGACCATATCTAGTTCAACTCTTCTTAGGAAACTGACAAGAACAGTAGCTCCTCTTCAGTCCAATACACTGTACGTGCTGGGAACAGACGCGAGTGCTATTTGCACTGTGTATGGCAAAGGGAGCACAATAGTGACTTTCCTTACCAGAAAACAACTCTTAGTGCTAGTACCAGAAACTGCATGTGATTCAACTCCATTTAGGACTGGGAAACAAACTCTAGCTCACCCTACAAGAAACACACTCTGCTTTTGAGAAAAGAGCACTCTTCTACTCTTCTGTGTTTCCTATAGGGCCAGAACAGTGAGCTTGCTCAGAACAAAAGAACTGTGCTTCCTACACACACGGGCCATATCTAGTTCAACTCTGCTTAGAAAACTGACAAGAACAGTAGCTCCTCTTCAGTCCAATACACTGTACTTGCTGGGAACAGACGCGAGTGCTATTTGCACTGTGTATGGCAAGGGAACGCAATAGTGACTCTTCTTACCAGAACACAACTTTTGCTCGTAGGACCAGAAACTGCATGGGATTCAACTTCGTTTCTGACTGGGAAAAAAACACTAGCTAGCCTTACAAGAAACACACTCTGCTTTTGAGAAAAGAGCACTCTTCTACTCTACTGTGTTTCCTATAGGGCCAGAACAGTGAGCTTGCTCAGAACAATAGAACTGTGCTTCCTACACACACGGACCATATCTAGTTCAACTCTTCTTAGGAAACTGACAAGAACAGTAGCTCCTCTTCAGTCCAATACACTGTACGTGCTGGGAACAGACGCCAGTGCTATTTGCACTGTGTATGGCAAAGGGAGCACAATAGTGACTTTCCTTACCAGAAAACAACTCTTGCTCGTAGTACCTGAAACTGCATGTGATTCAAATCCATTTAGGACTGGGAAACAAGCTCTAGCTCACCCTACAAGAAACACACTCTGCTTTTGAGAAGGGAGCACTCTTCTACTCTACTGTGTTTCCTATGGGGTCCGAACAGTGAGCTTGCTCAGAACAAAAGAACTGTACTTCCTACACACACGGACCATATCTAGTTCAACTCTCCTTAGTTAACTGACAAGAACAGTAGCTCCTCTTCAGTCCGATACACTGTACTTGCTGGGAACAGACGTGAGTGCTATTTCCACTGTGTATGGCAATGGGAGCGCTATAGTGACTTTCCTTACCAGAAAACAACTCTTGCTCGTAGGACCAGAAACTGCATGTGATTCAACTCCATTTAGGAATGGGAAACAAACGGTAGCTTGCCTTACAAGAAACACACTCTGCTTTTGAGAAAAGAGCACTCTTCTACTCTACTGTGTTTCCTATGGGTTCCGAACAGTGAGCTTGCTCAAAACAAAAGAATTGTGCTTCCTACACACACGGCCATATCTATTTCAATTCTGCTTAAAAACCTGACAAGAACAGTAGATCCTCTTCAGTCCAATACACTGTACTTGCTGGGAACAGACGCCAGTGCTATTTGTCCTGTGTATGGCAATGGCAGCGCAATAGTGACTCTTCTTACCATAAAACAACTCTTGCTCGTAGGACCAGAAACTGCATGTGATTCAACTCCATTTAGGAGTGGGAAACAAACGCTAGCTTGCCTTACAAGAAACACACTCTGCTTTAGAGAAAAGAGCACTCTTCTACTCTACTGTGTTTCCTATAGGGCCAGAACAGTGAGCTTGCTCAGAACAAAAGAACTGTGCTTCCTACACACGGGCCATATCTAGTTCAACTCTGCTTAGGAAACTGACAAGAACAGTAGCACCTATTCAGTGCAATGCACTGTATTTGCTGGGAACAGACGCGAGTGCTATTTGCACTGTGTATGGCAATGGGAGCACAATGTGACTTTCCTTACCAGAAAACAACTCTTGTTCGTAGGACCAGAAACTGCATGTGATTCAACTCTATTTAGGACTAGCAAACAAACGCTAGCTTGCCTTACAAGAAACACACTCTGCTTTAGATAAAAGAGCACTCATTTTCTCTACTGTGTCTCCTATAGGGCCAGAACAGTGAGCTTGCTCAGAACATAAGAACTGTGCTTCCTACACACACAGGCCATATCTAGTTCAACTCTGCTTAGGAAACTGACAAGAACAGTAGCTCCTCTTCAGTCCAATACACTGTAATTCCTGGGAACAGACGCGAGTGCTATTTGTAATGTGTATGGCAATGGGAGCACAATAGTGACTTTCCGTACCAGAAAACAACTCTTGCTCGTAGGACCAGAAACTGCATGTGATTCAACTCCATTTAGGACTGGGAAACAAACGCTAGCTCGCCTTACAAGAAACACACTCTGCTTTTGAGAAGGGAGCACTCTTCTACTCTACTGTGTTTCCTATGGTGTCCGAACAGTGAGCTTGCTCAGAACAAAAGAACTGTGCTTCCTAAGCACCCGGCCATATCTAGTTCAATTCTGCTTAGGAACCTGACAAGAACAGTAGATCCTATTCAGTCCAATACACTGTACTTGCTGGGAACAGACGCATGTGCTCTTGGTCCTGTGTATGGCAATGGGAGCGCAATAGTGACTATTCTTAGCATAAAACAACTCATGCTCATAGGACCAGAAACTGCATGTGGTTCCACTCCATTTAGGACTGGGAAACAAAGGCTAGCTCCCCTTACAAGAAACACACTCTGCTTTAGAGAAAAGAGCACTCTTCTACTCTACTGTGTTTCCTATGGGGTCCAAACAGTGAGCTTGCTCAGAACAAAAGAACTGTGCTTCCTACACACACGGACCATATCTAGTTCAACTCTCCTTAGGAAACTGACAAGAACAGTAGCTCCTCTTCAGTCCGATACACTGTACTTGCTGGGGACAGACGTGAGTGCTATTTCCACTGTGTATGGCAATGGGAACGCTATAGTGACTTTCCTTACCAGAAAACAACTCTTGCTCGTAGGACCAGAAACTGCATGTGATTCAACTCCATTTAGGAATGGGAAACAAACGGTAGCTTGCCTTACAAGAAACACACTCTGCTTTTGAGAAAAGAGCACTCTTCTACTCTACTGTGTTTCCTATAGGGCAAGAACAGTGATCTTGCTCAGAACATAAGAACTGTGCTTCCTACACACACGGGTCATATCTAGTTCAACTCTGCTTAGGAAACTGACAAGAACAGTAGCTCCTCTTCAGTCCAATACACTGTACTTCCTGGGAACAGACGCGAGTGCTATTTGTACTGTGTATGGCAATGGGAGCGCAATAGTGACTTTCCTTACCAGAAAACAACTCTTGCTCCTGGACCAGAAACTGCATGTGATTCAACTCCATTTAGGAATGGGAAACAAACGCCAGCTCGCCTTACAAGAAACACACTCTGCTTTAGAGAAAAGAGCACTCTTCTACTCTACTGTGTTTCCTATAGGGCCAGAACAGTGAGCTTGCTCAGAACAAAAGAACTGTGCTTCATACACACGGGCCATATCTAGTTCAACTCTGCTTAGGAAACTGACAAGAACAGTAGCTCCTATTCAGTCCAATACACTGTACTTGCTGGGAACAGACGCAAGTGCTATTTGCACTGTGTATGGCATTCGGAGCATAATAGTGACTCTTCTTACCAGAAAACAACTCTTGCTCTTAGGACCAGAAACTGCATGGGATTCAACTCCATTTAGTACTGGGAAACAAAAGCTAGCTCGCGTTACCAGAAACACACTCTGCTTTAGATAAAAGAGCACTCATCTACTCTACTGTGTTTCCTATAGGGCCAGAAGAGTGATCTTGCTCAGAACATAAGAACTGTGCTTCCTACACACACGGGCCATATCTAGTTCAACTCTGCTTAGGAAACTGACAAGAACAGTAGCTCCTCTTCAGTCCGATACACTGTAATTCCTGGGAACAGACGCGAGTGCTATTTGTACTGTGTATGGCAATGGGAGCGCAATGGTGACTTTCCTTACCAGAAAACAACTCTTGCTCGTAGGACCAGAAACTGCATGTGATTCAACTCCATTTAGGACTGGGAAACAAACGCGAGCTCGCCTTACAAGAAACACACTCTGCTTTTGAGAAAAGAGTACACTTCTACTCTACTATGTTTCTTATGTGGTCCAAACAGTGAGCTTGCTCAGAACAAAAGAACTGTGCTTCCTACACACATGGCCATATCTACTTCAATTCTGCTTAGGAACCTGACAAGAACAGTAGATCCTATTCAGTCCAATACACTGTACTTGCTTGGAACAGACACATGTGCTATTGGTCCTGTGTATGGCAATGGGAGCGCAATAGTGACTATTCTTACCATAAAACAACTCATGCTCGTAGGACCAGAAACTGCATGTGATTCAACTCCATTTAGGACTGGGAAACAAACGCTAGCTCGCCTTACAAGAAACACACTCTTCTTTAGAGGAAAGAGCACTCTTCTACTCTACTGTGTTTCCTATGGGGCCCAAAAACAGTGTGCTTGCTCAGAACAAAAGAACTGTGCTTCCTAGACACATGGGCCATATCTAGTTCAACTCTGCTTAGGAAATTGAGAAGAACAGTAGCTCCTCTTCACTTCAATACACTGTACTTGCTGGGAACAGACGCGAGGGCTATTTGCACTGTGCATGGCAATGGGAGCACAATGTGACTTTCCTTACCAGAAAACAACTCTTGTTCGTAGGACCAGAAATTGCCTGTGATTCAACTCCATTTAGGACTAGGAAACAAACGCTAGCTCGCCTTACAAGACACACACTCTGCTTTAGAGAAAAGAGCACTCATCTACTCTACTGTGTTTCCTATGGGGCCCAAAAACAGTGAGTTTGCTCAGAACATAATAACTGTGCTTCCTAGACACATGGGCCATATCTAGTTCAACTCTGCTTAGGAAACTGAGAAGAACAGTAGCTCCTCTTCACTTCAATACACTGTACTTGCTGGGAACAGACGCGAGTGCTATTTGCACTGTGTATGGCAATGGGAGCACAATGTGACTTTCCTTACCAGAAAACAACTCTTGTTCGTAGGACCAGAAACTGCATGTGATTCAACTCCATTTAGGACTAGGAAACAAACGCTACCTCGCCTTACAAGAAACACACTCTGCTTTAGATAAAAGAGCACTCATCTACTCTACTGTGTTTCCTATAGGGCCAGAAGAGTGAGCTTGCTCACAACATATGAACTGTGCTTCCTACACACACGGGCCATATCTAGTTCAACTCTGCTTAAAAAACTGACAAGAACAGTAGCACCTATTCAGTGCAATACACTGTATTTGCTGGGATCAGACGCGAGTGCTATTTGCACTGTGTATGGCAATGGGAGCACAATGTGACTTTCCTTAGCAGAAAACAACTCTTACTGGTAGTACCAAAAACTGCCTGTGACTCAACTCCATTTAGGACTGGGAAACAAACGCGAGCTCGCCATACAAGAAACACACTCTGCTTTAGAGAAAAGAGCACTCTTCTACTCTACTGTGTTTTCTATAGGGCCAGAACATTGAGCTTGCTCAGAACATAATAACTGTGCTTCCTACACACACGGGACATATCTAGTTCAACTCTGCTTAGGAAACTGAGAAGAACAGTAGCTCCTCTTCACTCCAATACACTGTACTTGCTGGGAACAGACGCGAGTTCTATTTGCACTGTGTATGGCAATGGGAGCACAATAGTGACTTTCCTTACCAGAAAACAACTCTTGCTCTTAGGACCAGAAACTGCATGGGATTCAACTCCATTTAGGACTGGGAAACAAACGCTAGCTCGCCTTACAAGAAACACACTCTGCTTTAGAGAAAAGAGCACTCTTCTACTCTACTGTTTTTCCTATAGGGTCCAAACAGTGAGCTTGCTCAGAACAAAAGAACTGTGCTTCCTACACACACGGATAATATCTAGTTCAACTCTGCATAGGAAACTGACAAGAATTGTAGCACCTATTGACTGCAATACACTGTATTTGCTGGGAACAGACGCGAGTGCTATTTGCACTGTGTATGGCAATGGGAGCACAATGTGACTTTCCTTACCAGAAAACAACTCTTGTTCGTAGGACCAGAAACTGCATGTGATTCAACTCCATTTAGGACTGGGAAACAAACGCTAGCTCGCCTTATAAGAAACACACTCTGCTTTTGAGAAAAGAGCACTCTTCTATTCTACTGTGTTTCCTATGGTGTCCGAACAGTGAGCTTGCTCAGAACAAAAGAACTGTGCTTCCTACACTCATGGACCATATCTAGTTCAACTCTGCTTAGGAAACTGACAAGAACCGTAGCTCCTCTTCACTTCAATACACTGTACTTGCTGGGAACAGACGCGAGTGCTATTTGCACTGTGTATGGCAATGGGAGCACAATGTGACTTTCCTTACCAGAAAACAACTCTTGTTCGTAGGACCAGAAACTGCATGTGATTAAACTCCACTTAGGACTAGGAAACAAACGCTAGCTTGCCTTACAAGAAACACACTCTGCTTTAGATAAAAGAGCACTCATCTACTCTATTGTGTTTCCTATAGGGCCAGAACAGTGAGCTTGCTCAGAACATATGAACTGTGCTTCCTACACACACGGGTTATATCTAGTTCAACTCTGCTTAGGAAACTGACAAGAACAGTAGCTCCTCTTCAGTCCGATATACTGTAATTCCTGGGAACAGACGCGAGTGCTATTTGTACTGTGTATGGCAATGGGAGCACAATAGTGACTTTCCTTACCAGAAAACAACTCTTGCTCGTAGGACCAGAAACTGCATGTGATTCAACTCCATTTAGGACTGGGAAACAAACACTAGCTCGCCTTACAAGAAACACACTCTGCTTTTGAGAAAAGAGCACTTTTCTACTCTACTGTGTTTCTTATGGGGTCCGAACAGTGAGCTTGCTCAGAACAAAAGAACTGTGCTTCCTACACACACGGCCATATCTAGTTCAATTCTGCTTAGGAACCTGACAAGAACAGTAGATCCTATTCAGTCCAATACACTGTACTTTTTTGGAACAGACGCATGTGCTATTGGTCCTTTGTATGGCAAAGGGAGCGCAATAGTGACTATTCTTACCATAAAACAACTCATGCTCGTAGGACCAGAAACTGCATGTGATTGCACTTAACTTAGGACTGGGATACAAACGCTAGCTCGCCTTACAAGAAACACACTCTGCTTTAGAGGAAAGAGCACTCTTCTACTCTACTGTGTTTCCTATGGGGTCCAAACAGTGAGCTTGCTCAGAACAAAAGAACTGTGCTTCCTACACACACGGAGCTTATCTAGTTCAACTCTGTTTAGGAAACTGACAAGAACAGTAGCTCCTCTTCTGTCCAATACACTGTACTTGCTGGGAACAGACGCGAGTGCTATTTGCACTGTGTATGGCATTTGGAGCGCAATAGTGACTCTTCTTACTAGAAAACAACTCTTGCTGGTAGTACCAAAAACTGCCTGTGACTCAACTCCATTTAGGACTGGGAAACAAACGCGAGCTCGCCTTACAAGAAACACACTCTGCTTTAGAGAAAAGAGCACTCTTCTACTCTACTGTGTTTCCTATGGGGTCCAAACAGTGAGCTTGCTCAGAACAAAAGAACTGTGCTTACTACACACACGGCCATATCTAGTTCAATTCTGCTTAGGAACCTGACAAGAACAGTAGATCCTCTTCAGTCCAATACACTGTACTTGCTGCGATCAGACGCCAGTGCTATTTGCACTGTGTATGGCAATGAGAACGCAATAGTGACATTCCTTACCAGAAAACAACTCTTGCTCTTAGGAATAGAAACTGCATGTGATTCAACACCATTTAGGACTGGGAAACAAATGCTAGCTCGCCTTACAAAAACACACTCTGCTTTTGCGAAAAGAGCACTCTTCTTCTCTACTGTGTTTCCTAAAGGGCAAGAACAGTGAGCTTGCTCAGATCAAATGAACTGTGCTTCCTACACACACAGATAATATCTAGTTCAACTCTGCATAGGAAACTGAGAAGAACAGTAGCTCCTCTTCAGTCCAATACACTGTACTTGCTGGGAACAGACGCGAGTGCTATTTGCACTGTGTATGGCAATGAGAACACAATAGTGACTTTCCTTACCAGAAAACAACTCTTGCTCGTAGGACCAGAAACTGCATGTGATTCAACGCCATTTAGGACTGGGAAACAAATGCTAGCTCGCCTTACACGAAAAACACTCTGCTTTAGAGAAAAGAGCACTCTTCTACTCCACTGTGTTTCCTAGGAGTCCAAACAGTGAGCTTGCTCAGAACAAAAGAACTGTGCTTCCTACACACATGGACCATATCTAGTTCAACTCTGTTTAGGAAACTGACAAGAACAGTAGCTCCTCTTCAGTCCGATACACTGTAATTGCTGGGAACAGACGCGAGTGCTATTTGCACTGTGTATGGCAATGGGAGCGCAATAGTGACTTTCCTTACCAGAAAACAACTCTTGTTCGTAGGACCAGAAACTGCATGTGATTCAACTCCATTTAGGACTAGGAAACAAACGCTAGCTCGCCTTACAAAAACCACTCTGCTTTTGAGAAAAGAGCACTCTTCTACTCTACTGTGTTTCCTATAGGGCCAGAACAGTGAGCTTGCTCAGAACATAACAACTGTGCTTCCTACACACACGGGCCATATCTAGTTCAACTCTGCTTATGAACCTGACAAGAACAGTAGCTCCTCTTCAGTCCAATACACTGTACTTGCTGGGAACAGACGGGAGTGCTATTTGCACTGTATGTGGCAATGGGAGCGCAATAGTGACTTTCCTTACCAGAACACAACTCTTGCTCGTAGGACCAGAAACTGCATGTATTCAACTCTATTTAGGACTGAGAAACAAACGCTAGCTTGCCTTACAAAAAACACACTCTGCTTTTGAGAAAAGAGCACTCTTCTTCTCTACTGTGTTTCCTATGGGGTCCGAACAATGAGCTTGCTCAGAACAAAAGAACTGTGCTTCTTACGCACACGGCCATATCTAGTTCAATTCTGCTTAGGACCCTGACAAGAACAGTAGATCCTCTTCAGTCCAATACACTGTACTTGCTGCGAACAGACGCCAGTGCTATTTGTCCTGTGTATGGCAATGGCAACGCGATAGTGACTCTTCTTACCAGAAAACAACTCTTGCTCGTAGTACCAGAAACTGCATGGGTTTCAACTCCATTTAGGACTGCGAAACAAACTCTAGCTCGCCTTACAAGAAACACACTCTGCTTTAGAGAAAAGAGCACTCTTCTACTCTACTGTGTTTCCTATGGTTTCCAAACAGAGAGCTTGCTCAGAACAAAAGAACTGTGCTTCCTACACACACGGATAATATCTAGTTCAACTCTACTTAGGAAACTGACAAGAACAATTGCACCTATTCAGTGCAATACACTGTACTTTCTGGGAACAGACGGGAGTGCTATTTGCACTGTGTATGGCAATGGGAGCACAATGTGACTTTCATTACCAGAAAACAACTCTTGTTCGTAGGACCAGAAACTGCATGTGATTCAACTCCATTTAGGACTGGGAAACAAACGATAGCTTGCCCTACAAGAAACACACTCTGCTTTAGAGAAAAGAGCACTCATCTACTCTACTGTGTTTCCTGTAGTGCCAGGACAGTGAGCTTGCTCAGAACATAAGAACTGTGCTTCCTACACACACGGGCCATATCTAGTTCAACTCTGCTTAGGAAACTGACAAGAACAGTAGCTCCTCTTCAGTCCGATAACTGTACTTGCTGGGAACAGACGCGAGTGCTATTTGCACTGTGTATGGCATTTGGAGCGCAATAGTGACTCTTCTTTCCAGAAAACAACTCTTGCTCGTAGAACCAAAAACTGACTGTGACTCAACTCTATTTAGGACTGGGAAACAAATGCAAGCTCGCCTTATAAGAAATACACTCTACTTTAGAGAAAAAGCACTCTTCAACTCTACTGTTTTTCCTATAGGGCCAGAACTGTGAGCTTGCTCAGAACATAATAACTGTGCTTTCTACACACACGGGCCATATCTATTTCAACTCTGCTTAGGAACCTGACAAGAACAGTAGATCCTCTTCAGTCCAATACACTGTACTTGCTGGGAACAGACAGGAGTGCTATTTGCACTGTGTATGGCAATGGGAGCGCAACAGTGACTTTCCTTACCAGAAAACAACTCTTGTTTGTAGGACCAGAAACTGCATGTGATTCAACTCCATTTAGGACTGGGAAACAAACGCTAGCCCCCCTTACAAGAAACACACTCTGCTTTTGAGAAAAGAGCACTCTTCTACTCTACTGTGTTTCCTGTGGGGTGGGAACAATGAGCTTGCTCAGAACAAAAAAACTGTGCTTCCTACACACATGGCCATATCTAGATCAATTCTGTTTAGGAACCTGACAAGAACAGTAGATCCTCTTCCGTCCAATAAACTGTACTTGCTGAGAACAGACGCCAGTCCTATTTGTCCTGTGTATGGCAATGGCAGCGCAATAGTGATTATTCTTACCATAAAACAACGCTTGCTCGTAGGACCAGAAACTGCATGTGATTCCACTCCGTTTAGGACTGGGAAACTAACGCTTGCTCGCATTACAAGAAACAGACTCTGCTTTAGAAAAAAGAGGACTCTTCTACTCTACTGTGTTTCCTATGGGGTCCAAACAGTGAGCTTGGTCAGAACAACAGAACTGTGCTTCCTACACACACGGACCATATGTAGTTCAACTCTGCTTAGGAAACTGAGAAGAACAGTAGCTCCTCTTCACTCCAATACACTGTACTTGCTGGGAACAGACGCGAGTGCTATTTGCACTGTGTATGGCAATGGGAGCACAATAGTGACTTTCCTTACCAGAAAACAACTCTTGCTCGTAGGAATAGAAACTGCATGTGATTCAACGCCATTTAGCACTGGGAAACAAATGCTAGCTCGCCTTACAAAAACACACTCTGCTTTTTAGAAAAGAGCACTCTTCTACTCTACTGTGTTTCCTATAGTGCAAGAACAGTTGCTTGCTAAGATCAAACGAACTGTGCTTCCTACACACACAGATAATATCTAGTTCAACTCTGCATAGGAAACTGACAAGAACAGTAGCACCTATTCAGTGCAATAAACTGTACTTGCTGGGAACAGACGCGAGTGCTATTTGCACTGTGTATGGCAATGGGAGCACAATGTGACTTTCCTTACCAGAAAACAACTCTTGTTCGTAGGATCAGAAACTGTATGTGATTCAACTCCATTTAGGACTGGGAAACAAACACTAGATCGCCTTACAAGAAACACACTCTGCTTTTGAGAAAAGAGCACTCTTCTACTCTACTGTGTTTCTTATGGGGTCCGAACAGTGAGCTTGCTCAGAACAAAAGAACTGTGCTTCGTACACACACGGCCATATCTAGTTCAATTCTGCTTAGGAACCTGACAAGAACAGGAGCTCCTCTTCAGTCCAATACACTGTACTTGCTTGGAATAGACGCCAGTGCTATTTGTCCTGTGTATGGCAATGGCAGCGCAATAGTGACTATTCTTACCATAAAACAACTCTTGCTCATAGGAACTGAAACTGCATGTGATTCCACTCCATTTAGGACTGGGAAACAAACGCTAGCTCGCATTACAAGAAACACACTCTGCTTTAGAAAAAAGAGTACTCTTCTACTCTACTGTGTTTCCTATGGCGTCCAAAGAGTGAGCTTGCTCAGAACAAAAGAACTGTGCTTCCTACACACACGGGCCATATCTATTTCAACTCTGCTTAAGAACCTGACAAGAACAGTAGATCCTCTTCAGTCCAATACACTGTACTTGCTGGGAACAGACGCGAGTGCTATTTGCACTGTGTATGGCAATGGGAGCACAATGTTACTTTCCTTAGCAGAAAACAACTCTTGTTCATAGGACCAGAAACTGCATGTGATTCAACTCCATTTAGGACTGGGAAACAAACCATATCTCGCCTTACAAGAAACACACTCTGCTTTAGAGAAAAGAGCACTCATCTACTCTACTGTGTTTCCTATAGGGCCAGAACAGTGAGCTTGCTCAGAACATAAGAACTGTGCTTCCTACACACACGGGCCATATCTAGTTCAACTCTGCTTAGGAAACTGACAAGAACAGTAGCTCCTCTTCAGTCTGATACACTGTACTTGCTGGGAACAGACGCGAGTGCTATTTGCACTGTGTATGGCAATGGGAACGCAATAGTGACTTTCCTTACCAGAAAACAACTCTTGCTCGTAGGACCAGAAACTGCATGTGATTCAACTCCATTTAGGACTGGGAAACAAACGCTAGATCGCCTTACAAGAAACACACTCTGCTTTTGAGAATAGAGCACCCTTCTACTCTACTGTGTTTCCTATGGGGTCCGAACAGTGAGCTTTCTCAGAACAAAAGAACTGTGCTTCCTACACACATGGCCATAATAGTTCAATTCTGCTTAGGAACCTGACAAGAACAGTAGATCCTGTTCAGTTCAATACACTGTACTTGCTGGGAACACATGCCAATGCTATTTGTCCTGTGTATGGCAATGGTAGTGCAATAGTGACTCTTCTTACCAGAAAACAACTCTTGCTCATAGGACCAGAAACTGCATGTGATTCAACTCCATTTGGGACTGGGAAACAAACGCTACCTCGCCTTATAAGAAACAAACTCTGCTTTAGAGAAAAGAGCACTCTTCTACTCTACAGTGTTTCCTATAGGGCCAGAACAGTGAGCTTGCTCAGAACAAAAGAACTGTGCTTCCTACACACGGGCCATGTCTAGTTCAACTCTGCTTAGGAAACTGACAAGAACAGTAGCTCCTATTCATTCCAATACACTGTACTTGCTGGGAACAGACGCAAGTGCTATTTGCACTGTGTATGGCATTTGGAGCGCAATAGTGACTCTTCTTACCAGAAAACAACTCTTGCTCGTAGGACCAAAAACTGCCTGTGACTCAATTCTATTTAGGACTGGGAAACAAATGCGAGCTCGCCTTACAAGAAATACACTCTACTTTAGAGAAAAGAGCACTCTTCAACTCTACTGTGTTTCCTATAGGGCCAGAACAGTGAGCTTGCTCAGAATATAATAACTGTGCTTCCTACACACACAGGCCATATTTATTTCAACTCTGCTTAGGAACCTGACAAGAACAGTAGCTCCTCTTCAGTCCAATACACTGTACTTGCTGGGAACAGACGCGAGTGCTATTTGCACTGTGTATGGCAATGAGAGCGCAATAGTGACTTTCCTTACCAGAAAACAACTCTTGCTCATAGGACTACAAACTGCATGTGATTCAACTCCATTTAGGACTGGGAAACAAATGCTAGCTCGCCTTACAAGAAACACACTCTGCTTTTGAGAAAAGAGCACTCTTCTACTCTACGGTGTTTCCTATAGGGCCAGAACAGTGAGCTTGCTCAGAACATAATAACTGTGCTTCCTACACACACCGGCCATATCTAGTTCAACTCTGCTTAGGAACCTGACAAGAACAGTAGATCCTCTTCAGTCCAATACACTGTACTTGCTGGGAACAGACGCGAGTGCTATTTGCACTGTGTATGGCAATGGGAGCGCAATAGTGACTCTTCTTACCAGAAAACAACTCTTGCTCGTTGAAACTGCATGGGATTCAACTTCGTTTCTGACTGGGAAACAAACACTAGCTAGCCTTACAAGAAACACACTCTGCTTTTGAGAAAAGAGCACTCTTCTACTCTACTGTTTTTCCTATAAGGCCAGAAGAGTGAGCTTGCTTAGAACAAAAGAACTGTGCTTCCTACACACACGGGCCATATCTAGTTCAACTCTGCTTAGGAAACTGACAAAAACAGTAGATCCTCCTCAGTCCAATACACTGTACATGCTGGGAACAGACACCCGTGCTATTTGCCCTGTTTATGACAATGGGAGCATAATTGTGACTCTTCTTACCAGAAAACAACTCTTGCTCGTAGGACCGGAAACTGCATGGGATTCAACTCCATTTATGACTGGGAAACGAATGCTAGCTCGCCTTACAAGAAACACACTCTGCTTTTGAGAAAAGATCACTCTTCTACTCTACTGTGTTTCCTATGGTGTCCGAACAGTGAGCTTGTTCAGAAAAAAAGAACTGTGCTTCCTACACACACGGGCCATATCTAGTTCAACTCTGCTTAGGAAACTGACAAGAACAGTATCTCCTCTTCAGTCCAATACACTGTACTTGCTGGGAGCAGACACGAGTGCTATTTGCACTGTGTATGGCAATGGGAGCACAATAGTGACTCTTCTTACCAGAAAACAACTTTTGCTCGTAGGACCAGAAACTGCATGGGATTCAACTTCGTTTCTGACTGGGAAACAAACACTAGCTAGCCTTACAAGAAACACACTCTGCTTTTGAGAAAAGAGCACTCTTCTACTCTACTGTGTTTCCTATAGGGCCAGAAAAGTGAGCTTGCTCACAACAATAGAACTGTGCTTCCTACACACACGGACCATATCTAGTTCAACTCTTCTTAGGAAACTGACAAGAACAGTAGCTCCTCTTCAGTCCAATACACTGTACGTGCTGGGAACAGACGCGAGTGCTATTTGCACTGTGTATGGCAAAGGGAGCACAATAGTGACTTTCCTTACCAGAAAACAACTCTTGCTGGTAGTACCAGAAACTGCATGTGATTCAACTCCATTTAGGACTGGGAAACAAACTCTAGCTCACCCTACAAGAAACACACTCTGCTTTTGAGAAAAGAGCACTCTTCTACTCTTCTGTGTTTCCTATAGGGCCAGAACAGTGAGCTTGCTCATAACAAAAGAACTGTGCTTCCTACACACACGGGCCATATCTAGTTCAACTCTGCTTAGAAAACTGACAAGAACAGTAGCTCCTCTTCAGTCCAATACACTGTACTTGCTGGGAACAGACGCGAGTGCTATTTGCACTGTGTATGGCAATGAGAGCACAATAGTGACTTTCCTTACCAGAACACAACTCTTGCTAATAGGACCACAAACTTCATGTTATTCAACGCCATTTAGGACTGGGAAACAAATGATAGCTCGCCTTAAAAGAAACACACTCTGCTTTAGAGAAAAGAGCACTCTTCCACTCTACTGTGTTTTATGTGGGGTCCAAACAGTGAGCTTGCTAGGAACAAAAGAACTGTGCTTCCTACACACATGGCCATATCTAGTTCAATTCTGCTTAGGAACCTGACAAGAACAGTAGATCCTCTTCAGTCCAATACACTGTACTTGCTGCGATCAGACGCCAGTGCTATTTGCACTGTGTATGGCAATGAGAACGCAATAGTGACTTTCCTTACCAGAAAACAACTCTTGCTCGTAGGAATAGAAACTGCATGTGATTCAACGCCATTTAGGACTGGGAAACAAATGCTAGCTCGCCTTACAAAAACACACTCTGCTTTTTAGAAAAGAGCACTCTTCTACTCTACTGTGTTTCCTATAGTGCAAGAACAGTTGCTTGCTAAGATCAAATGAACTGTGCTTCCTACACACACAGATATTATCTAGTTCAACTCTGCATAGGAAACTGACAAGAACAGTAGCACCTATTCAGTGCAATAAACTGTACTTGCTGGGAACAGACGCGAGTGCTATTTGCACTGTGTATGGCAATGGGAGCACAATGTGACTTTCCTTACCAGAAAACAACTCTTGTTCGTAGGATCAGAAACTGTATGTGATTCAACTCCATTTAGGACTGGGAAACAAACGCTAGCTCGCCTTACAAGAAACACACTCTGCTTTTGAGAAAAGAGCACTCTTCTACTCTACTGTGTTTCTTATGGGGTCCGAACAGTGAGCTTGCTCAGAACAAAAGAACTGTGCTTCCTACACACAGGGCCATATCTAGTTCAATTCTGCTTAGGAAACTGACAAGAACAGGAGATCCTCTTCAGTCCAATACACTGTACTTGCTTGGAATAGACGCCAGTGCTATTTGTCCTGTGTATGGCAATGGCAGCGCAATAGTGACTATTCTTACCATAAAACAACTCTTGCTCATAGGAACTGAAAATGCATGTGATTCCACTCCATTTAGGACTGGGAAACAAAAGCTAGCTCGCATTACAAGAAACACACTCTGCTTTAGAAAAAAGAGTACTCTTCTACTCTACTGTGTTTCCTATGGCGTCCAAAGAGTGAGCTTGCTCAGAACAAAAGAACTGTGCTGCCTACACACACGGGCCATATCTATTTCAACTCTGCTTAAGAACCTGACAAGAACAGTAGATCCTCTTCAGTCCAATACACTGTACTTGCTGGGAACAGACGCGAGTGCTATTTGCACTGTGTATGGCAATGGGAGCACAATGTTACTTTCCTTAGCAGAAAACAACTCTTGTTCATAGGACCAGAAACTGCATGTGATTCAACACCATTTAGGACTGGGAAACAAACCATATCTCGCCTTACAAGAAACACACTCTGCTTTAGAGAAAAGAGCACTCATCTACTCTACTGTGTTTCCTATAGGGCCAGAACAGTGAGCTTGCTCAGAACATAAGAACTGTGCTTCCTACACACACGGGCCATATCTAGTTCAACTCTGCTTAGGAAACTGACAAGAACAGTAGCTCCTCTTCAGTCTGATACACTGTACTTGCTGGGAACAGACGCGAGTGCTATTTGCACTGTGTATGGCAATGGGAGCACAATAGTGACTTTCCTTACCAGAAAACAACTCTTGCTCGTAGGACCAGAAACTGCATGTGATTCAACTCCATTTAGGACTGGGAAACAAACGCTAGATCGCCTTACAAGAAACACACTCTGCTTTTGAGAATAGAGCACCCTTCTACTCTACTGTGTTTCCTATGGGGTCCGAACAGTGAGCTTGCTCAGAACAAAAGAACTGTGCTTCCTACACACATGGCCATAATAGTTCAATTCTGCTTAGGAACCTGACAAGAACAGTAGATCCTGTTCAGTTCAATACACTGTACTTGCTGGGAACACATGCCAATGCTATTTGTCCTGTGTACGGCAATGGCAGTGCAATAGTGACTCTTCTTACCATAAAACAACTCTTGCTCATAGGACCAGAAACTGCATGTGATTCAACTCCATTTGGGACTGGGAAACAAACGCTACCTCGCCTTACAAGAAACAAACTCTGCTTTAGAGAAAAGAGCACTCTTCTACTCTACAGTGTTTCCTTTAGGGCCAGAACAGTGAGCTTGCTCAGAACAAAGGAACTGTGCTTCCTACACACGGGCCATGTCTAGTTCAACTCTGCTTAGGAAACTGACAAGAACAGTAGCTCCTATTCATTCCAATACACTGTACTTGCTGGGAACAGACGCGAGTGCTATTTGCACTGTGTATGGCATTTGGAGCGCAATAGTGACTCTTCTTACCAGAAAACAACTCTTGCTCGTAGGACCAAAAACTGCCTGTGACTCAATTCTATTTAGGACTGGGAAACAAATGCGAGCTCGCCTTACAAGAAATACACTCTACTTTAGAGAAAAGAGCACTCTTCAACTCTACTGTGTTTCCTATAGGGCCAGAACAGTGAGCTTGCTCAGAATATAATAACTGTGCTTCCTACACACACAGGCCATATTTATTTCAACTCTGCTTAGGAACCTGACAAGAACAGTAGCTCCTCTTCAGTCCAATACACTGTACTTGCTGGGAACAGACGCGAGTGCTATTTGCACTGTGTATGGCAATGAGAGCGCAATAGTGACTTTCCTTACCAGAAAACAACTCTTGCTCATAGGACTACAAACTGCATGTGATTCAACTCCATTTAGGACTGGGAAACAAATGCTAGCTCGCCTTACAAGAAACACACTCTGCTTTTGAGAAAAGAGCACTCTTCTACTCTACGGTGTTTCCTATAGGGCCAGAACAGTGAGCTAGCTCAGAACATAATAACTGTGATTCCTACACACACCGGCCATATCTAGTTCAACTCTGCTTAGGAACCTGACAAGAACAGTAGATCCTCTTCAGTCCAATACACTGTACTTGCTGGGAACAGACGCAAGTGCTATTTGCACTGTGTATGGCAATGAGAGCACAATAGTGACTTTCCTTAACAGAAAACAACTCTTGCTCATAGGACTACAAACTGCATGTGATACAACGCCATTTAGGACTGGGAAACAAATGCTAGCTCGCCTTACAAGAAACACACTCTGCTTTTGAGAAAAGAGCACTCTTCTACTCTACGGTGTTTCCTATGTGGTCCGAACAGTGACCTTGCTCAGAACAAAAGAACTGTGCTTCCTACATACACGGCCATATCTAGTTTAATTCTGCTTAGGAACCTGACAAGAACAGTAGATCCTCTTCAGTCCAAAACACTGTACTTGCTGGGAACAGACAACAGTGCTACTTGTCCTGTGTATGGCAATAGCAGCGCAATAATGGCTTTCCTTACCAGAAAACAACTCTTGCTCGTAGGACCGGAAACAGCATGTGATTCAACTCCATTTAGGACTGGGAAACAAACGCTAGCTCGCGTTATAAGAAACACACTCTGCTTTTGAGAAAAGAGCACTCTTCTACTCTACTGTGTTTCCTATAGGCTCGGAACCGTGAGCTTGCTCAGAACAAAAGAACTGTGCTTCCTACACACACGGCCATGTCTAGTTCAATTCTGCTTAGGAACCTGACAAGAACAGTAGATCCTCTTCAGTCCAAAACACTGTACTTGCTGGGAACAGACGCCAGTGCTATTTGTCCTGTGGATGGCAATGGCAGTGCAATAGTGACTCTTCTTACCATAAAACATCTCTTGCTCCTAGGACCAGAAACTGCATGTAATTCACTCCATTTAGGACTGGGAAACAAATGCTAGCTCGCCTTACAAGAAACACACTCTGCTTTAGAGAAAAGAGCACTCTTCTACTCTACTGTGTTTCCTATAGGGCCAGAACAGTGAGCTTGCTCAGAACAAAAGAACTGTGCTTCCTACACACGGGCCATATCTATTTCAACTCTGCTTAGGAAACTGACAAGAACAGTAGCTCCTATTCAGTCCAATACACTGTACTTGCTGGGAACAGACGGGAGTGCTATTTGCACTGTGTATGGCATTTGGAGCACAATAGTGACTCTTTTTACCAGAAAACAACTCTTGCTCGTAGGACCAAAAACTGCCTGTGACTCAACTCCATTTAGGACTGGGAAACAATCGCGAGCTCACCTTACAAGAAATACACTCTGCTTTAGAGAAAAGAGCACTCCTCTACTCTACTGTGTTTCCTATAGGGCCAGAACAGTGAGCTTGCTCAGAACATAAGAACTGTGCTTCCTACACACACGGGCCATATCTAGTTCAACTCTGCTTAGGAACCTGACAAAAACAGTAGATCCTCTTCAGTCCAATACACTGTACTTGCTGGGAACAGACGCCAGTGCTATTTGCACTCTGTATGGCAATGAGAGCACAATAGTGACTTTCCTTACCAGAACACAACTCTTGCTCATAGGACCACAAACTGCATGTTATTCAACGCCATTTAGGACTGGGAAACAAATGATAGCTCGCCTTAAAAGAAACACACTCTGCTTTTGAGAAAAGAGCACTCTTCTACTCTACTGTGTTTCCTATGGGGTCTGAACAGTGAGCTTGCTCAGAACAAAAGAACTGTGCTTCATACACACACGGGTCATATCTAGTTCAACTCTGGTTAGAAAACTGACAAGAACACTATCTCCTCTTCTGTCCAATACACTGTACTTGCTGGGAACAGACGCGAGTGCTATTTGCACTGTGTATGGCAATGGGAGCGCAATAGTGACTCTTCTTACCAGAAAACAACTCTTGCTCGTAGGACCAGAAACTGCATGGGATTCAACTTCGTTTCTGACTGGGAAACAAACACTAGCTAGCCTTACAAGAAACACACTCTGCTTTTGAGAAAAGAGCACTCTTCTACTCTACTGTGTTTCCTATAGGGCCAGAACAGTGAGCTTGCTCACAACAATAGAACTGTGCTTCCTACACACACGGACCATATCTAGTTCAACTCTTCTTAGGAAACTGACAAGAACAGTAGCTCCTCTTCAGTCCAATACACTGTACGTGCTGGGAACAGACGCGAGTGCTATTTGCACTGTGTATGGCAAAGGGAGCACAATAGTGACTTTCCTTACCAGAAAACAACTCTTGCTGGTAGTACCAGAAACTGCATGTGATTCAACTCCATTTAGGACTGGGAAACAAACTCTAGCTCACCCTACAAGAAACACACTGTGCTTTTGAGAAAAGAGCACTCTTCTACTCTTCTGTGTTTCCTATAGGGCCAGAACAGTGAGCTTGCTCAGAACAAAAGAACTGTGCTTCCTACACACACGGGCCATATCTAGTTCAACTCTGCTTAGAAAACTGACAAGAACAGTAGCTCCTCTTCAGTCCAATACACTGTACTTGCTGGGAACAGACGCGAGTGCTATTTGCACTGTGTATGGCAAGGGAACGCAATAGTGACTCTTCTTACCAGAAAACAACTCTTGCTTGCAGGACCAGAAACTGCGTGGGATTCAACTCCGTTTCTGACTGGGAAACAAACACTAGCTAGTCTTACAAGAAACACACTCTGCTTTTGATAAAAGAGCACTCTTCTACTCTACTGTGTTTCCAATGGAGTCCGAACAGTGAGCTTGCTCAGAACAAAAGAACTGTGCTTACTACACACACGGGTCATATCTAGTTCAACTCTGCTTAGAAAACTGACAAGAACAGTAGCACCTATTCAGTCCAATACACTGTACTTGCTGGGAACAGACGGGAGTGCTATTTGCACTGTGTATGGCATTTGGAGCGCAATAGTGACTCTTCTAACCAGAAAACAACTCTTGCTCATAGGACCAAAAACTGCCTGTGACTCAACTCCATTTAGGCCTGGGAAACAAACGCGAGCTCACCTTACAAGAAATACACTCTGCTTTAGAGAAAAGAGCACTCTTCTTCTCTACTGTGTTTCCTATAGGGCCAGAACAGTGAGCTTGCTCAGAACATAAGAACTGTGCTTCCTACACACACGGGCCATATCTAGTTCAACTCTGCTTAGGAACCTAACAAGAACAGTAGATCCTCTTCAGTCCAATACACTGTACTTGCTGGGAACAGACGCCAGTGCTATTTGCACACTGTATGGCAATGAGAGCTCAATAGTGACTTTCCTTACCAGAACACAACTCTTGCTCATAGGACCACAAACTGCATGTTATTCAACGCCATTTAGGACTGGGAAACAAATGATAGCTCGCCTTAAAAGAAACACACTCTGCTTTTGAGAAAAGAGCACTCTTCTACTCTACTGTGTTTCCTATAGGGCCAGAACAGTGAGCTTGCTCAGAACATAAGAACTGTGCTTCCTACACACACGGGCCATATCTAGTTCAACTCTGCTTAGGAACCTGACAAGAACAGTAGATCCTCTTCAGTCCAATACACTGTACTTGCTGGGAGCAGACACGAGTGCTATTTGCACTGTGTATGGCAATGGGAGCGCAATAGTGACTCTTCTTACCAGAACACAACTTTTGCTCGTAGGACCAGAAACTGCATGGGATTCAACTTCGTTTCTGACTGGGAAAAAAACACTAGCTAGCCTTACAAGAAACACACTCTGCTTTTGAGAAAAGAGCACTCTTCTACTCTACTGTGTTTCCTATAGGGCCAGAACAGTGAGCTTGCTCAGAACAATAGAACTGTGCTTCCTACACACACGGACCATATCTAGTTCAACTCTTCTTAGGAAACTGACAAGAACAGTAGCTCCTCTTCAGTCCAATACACTGTACGTGCTGGGAACAGACGCGAGTGCTATTTGCACTGTGTATGGCAAAGGGAGCACAATAGTGACTTTCCTTACCAGAAAACAACTCTTGCTCGTAGTACCTGAAACTGCATGTGATTCAAATCCATTTAGGACTGGGAAACAAGCTCTAGCTCACCCTACAAGAAACACACTCTCCTTTTGAGAAGGGAGCACTCTTCTACTCTACTGTGTTTCCTATGGGGTCCGAACAGTGAGCTTGCTCAGAACAAAAGAACTGTGCTTCCTACACACACGGACCATATCTAGTTCAACTCTCCTTAGTTAACTGACAAGAACAGTAGCTCCTCTTCAGTCCGATACACTGTACTTGCTGGGAACAGACGTGAGTGCTATTTCCACTGTGTATGGCAATGGGAGCGCTATAGTGACTTTCCTTACCACAAAACAACTCTTGCTCGTAGGACCAGAAACTGCATGTGATTCAACTCCATTTAGGAATGGGAAACAAACGGTAGCTTGCCTTACAAGAAACACACTCTGCTTTTGAGAAAAGAGCACTCTTCTACTCTACTGTGTTTCCTATGGGTTCCGAACAGTGAGCTTGCTCAAAACAAAAGAATTGTGCTTCCTACACACACGGCCATATCTATTTCAATTCTGCTTAAAAACCTGACAAGAACAGTAGATCCTCTTCAGTCCAATACACTGTACTTGCTGGGAACAGACGCCAGTGCTATTTGTCCTGTGTATGGCAATGGCAGCGCAATAGTGACTCTTCTTACCATAAAACAACTCTTGCTCGTAGGACCAGAAACTGCATGTGATTCTACTCCATTTAGGACTGGGAAACAAACGATAGCTCGCCTTACAAGAAACACACTCTGCTTTAGAGAAAAGAGCACTCTTCTACTCTACTGTGTTTCCTATAGGGCCAGAACAGTGAGCTTGCTCAGAAAAAAAAACTGTGCTTCCTACACACACGGGCCATATCTAGTTCAACTCTGCTTAGGAAACTGACAAGAACAGTAGCTCCTCTTCAGTCCAATACACTGTAATTCCTGGGAACAGACGCGAGTGCTATTTGTACTGTGTATGGCAATGGGAGCGCAATAGTGACTTTCCTTACCAGAAAACAACTCTTGCTCGTAGGACCAGAAACTGCATGTGATTCAACTCCATTTAGGACTGGGAAACAAACGCTAGCTCGCCTTACAAGAAACACACTCTGCTTTTGAGAAGGGAGCACTCTTCTACTCTACTGTGTTTCCTATGGTGTCCGAACAGTGAGCTTGCTCAGAACAAAAGAACTGTGCTTCCTAAGCACCCGGCCATATCTAGTTCAATTCTGCTTAGGAACCTGACAAGAACAGTAGATCCTATTCAGTCCAATACACTGTACTTGCTGGGAACAGACGCATGTGCTCTTGGTCCTGTGTATGGCAATGGGAGCGCAATAGTGACTATTCTTAGCATAAAACAACTCATGCTCATAGGACCAGAAACTGCATGTGGTTCCACTCCATTTAGGACTGGGAAACAAAGGCTAGCTCCCCTTACAAGAAACACACTCTGCTTTAGAGAAAAGAGCACTCTTCTACTCTACTGTGTTTCCTATGGGGTCCAAACAGTGAGCTTGCTCAGAACAAAAGAACTGTGCTTCCTACACACACGGACCATATCTAGTTCAACTCTCCTTAGGAAACTGACAAGAACAGTAGCTCCTCTTCAGTCCGATACACTGTACTTGCTGGGGACAGACGTGAGTGCTATTTCCACTGTGTATGGCAATGGGAACGCTATAGTGACTTTCCTTACCAGAAAACAACTCTTGCTCGTAGGACCAGAAACTGCATGTGATTCAACTCCATTTAGGAATGGGAAACAAACGGTAGCTTGCCTTACAAGAAACACACTCTGCTTTTGAGAAAAGAGCACTCTTCTACTCTACTGTGTTTCCTATAGGGCCAGAACAGTGAGCTTGCTCAGAACAAAAGAACTGTGCTTCCTACACACGGGCCATATCTAGTTCAACTCTGCTTAGGAAACTGACATGAACAGTAGCTCCTATTCAGTCCAATACACTGTACTTGCTGGGAACAGATGCGAGTGCTATTTGCACTGTTTATGGCATTTGGAGCATAATAGTGACTCTTCTTACCAGAAAACAACTCTTGCTTGTAGTACCAAAAACTGCCTGTGACTCAACTCCATTTAGGACTGGGAAACAAACGCGAGCTCGCCTTACAAGAAACACACTCTGCTTTAGAGAAATGAGCACTCTTCTACTCTACTGTGTTTCCTATAAGGCCAGAACAGTGAGCTTGCTCAGAACATAATAACTGTGCTTCCTAGACACACGGGCCATATCTAGTTCATCTCTGCTTAGGAAACTGAGAAGAACAGTAGCTCCTCTTCACTCCAATACACTGTACTTGCTGGGAACAGCCGCGAGTGCTATTTGCACTGTGTATGGCAAAGGGAGCACAATGTGACTTTCCTTACCAGAAAACAACTCTTGTTCGTAGGACCAGAAACTGCATGTGATTCAACTCCATTTAGGACTAGGAAACAAACGCTAGCTCGCCTTACAAGAAACACACTCTGCTTTAGATAAAAGAGCACTCATCTACTCTACTGTGTTTCCTATAGGGCCAGAACAGTGAGCTTGCTCAGAACATAAGAACTGTGCTTCCTACACACACGGGCCATATCTAGTTCAACTCTGCTTAGGAAACTGACAAGAACAGTAGCTCCTCGTCAGTCCGATACACTGTAATTCCTGGGAACAGACGCGAGTGCTATTTGCACTGTGTATGGCAATAAGAGCGCAATAGTGACTTTCCTTACCAGAAAACATCTCTTGCTCGTAGCACCTGAAACTGCAGGTGATTCAACTCCATTTAGGACTGGGAAACAAACGCTAGCTCGCCTTACAAAAAACACACTCTGCTTTTGAGAAAAGAGCACTCTTATCCTCTACTGTGTTTCCTATAGGGCCAGAACAGTGAGCTTGCTCAGAACATAAGAACTGTGCTTCCTACACACACGGGCCATATCTAGTTCAGCTCTGCTTAGGAAACTGACAAGAACAGTAGCTCCTCTTCGGTCCGATACACTGTAATTCCTGGGAACAGACGCGAGTGCTATTTGTACTGTGTATGGCAATGGGAGCGCAATAGTGACTTTCCTTACCAGAAAACAACTCTTGCTCGTAGGACCAGAAACTGCATGTGATTTAACTCCATTTAGGACTGGGAAACAAATGCTAGCTCGCCTTACAAGAAACACACTCTGCTTTTGAGAAAAGAGCACTCTTCTACTCTACTGTGTTTCTTATGGGGTCCGAACAATGAGCTTGCTCAGAACAAAAGAACTGTGCTTCCTACACACACGGCCATATCTACTTCAATTCTTCTTAGGAACCTGACAAGAACAGTAGATCCTATTCAGTCCAATACACTGTACTTGCTGGGAACAGACGCATGTGCTATTGGTCCTGTGTATGGCAATGGGAGCACAATAGTGACTATTCTTACCATAAAACAATTCATGCTCGTAGGAACAGAAACTGCATGTGATTCTACTCCATTTAGGACTGGGATACAAACGCTAGCTTGCCTTACAAGAAACACACTCTGCTTTAGAGGAAAGAGCACTCTTCTACTCTACTGTGTTTCCTATGGGGTCCAAACAGTGTGTTTGCTCAGAACATAATAACTGTGCTTCCTAGACACATGGGCCATATCTATTTCAACTCTGCTTAGGAAACTGAGAAGAACAGTAGCTCCTCTTCACTCCAATACACTGTACTTGCTGGGAACAGACGCGAGTGCTATTTGCACTGTGTATGGCAATGGGAGCACAATAGTGACTTTCCTTACCAGAAAACAACTCTTGCTCTTAGGACCAGAAACTGCATGTATTCAACTCCATTTAGGACTGAGAAACAAACGCTAGCTTGCCTTACAAAAAACACACTCTGCTTTTGAGAAAAGAGCACACTTCTACTCTACTGTGTTTCCTATGGGGTCCGAAAAGTGAGCTTGCTCAGAACAAAAGAACTGTGCTTCCTACACACACGGCCATATCTAGTTCAATTCTGCTTAGGAACCTGACAAGAACAGTAGATCCTCTTCAGTCCAATACACTGTACTTGCTGCGAACAGACGCCAGTGCTATTTGTCCTGTGTATGGCAATGGCAGCGCGATAGTGACTCTTCTTACCAGAAAACAACTCTTGCTCGTAGTACCAGAAACTGCATGGGTTTCAACTCCATGTAGGACTGCGAAACAAAATCTAGCTCGCCTTACAAGAAACACACTCTGCTTTAGAGAAAAGAGCACTCTTCTACTCTACTGTGTTTCCTATGGGGTCCAAACAGTGAGCTTGCTCAGAACAAAAGAACTGTGCTTCCTACACACACGGATAATATCTAGTTCAACTCTACTTAGGAAACTGACAAGAACAATTGCACCTATTCAGTGCAATACACTGTACTTACTGGGAACAGACGCGAGTGCTATTTGCACTGTGTATGGCAATGGGAGCACAATGTGACTTTCATTACCAGAAAACAACTCTTGTTCGTAGGACCAGAAACTGCATGTGATACAACTCCATTTAGGACTGGGAAACAAACGATAGCTTGCCTTACAAGAAACACACTCTGCTTTAGAGAAAAGAGCACTCATCTACTCTAATGTGTTTCCTGTAGTGCTAGAACAGTGAGCTTGCTCAGAACATAAGAACTGTGCTTCCTACACACACGGGCCATATCTAGTTCAACTCTGCTTAGGAAACTGACAAGAACAGTAGCTCCTCTTCAGTCCGATACACTGTACTTTCTGGGAACAGACACGAGTGCTATTTGCACTGTGTATGGCATTTGGAGCGCAATAGTGACTCTTCTTACCAGAAAACAACTCTTGCTCGTAGAACCAAAAACTGCCTGTGACTCAACTCTATTTAGGACTGGAAACAAATGCGAGCTCGCCTTACAAGAAATACACTCTACTTTAGAGAAAAAGCTCTCTTCAACTCTACTGTGTTTCCTATAGGGCCAGAAGAGTGAGCTTGCTCAGAACATAATAACTGTGCTTTCTACACACACGGGCCATATCTATTTCAACTCTGCTTAGGAACCTGACAAGAACAGTAGATCCTCTTCAGTCCAATACACTGTACTTGCTGGGAACAGACAGGAGTGCTATTTGCACTGTGTATGGCAAAGGGCGCACAACAGTGACTTTCCTTACCAGAAAACAACTCTTGTTTGTAGGACCAGAAACTGCATGTGACTCAACTCCATTTAGGACTGGGAAACAAACGCTAGCTCGCCTTACAAGAAACACACTCTGCTTTTGAGAAAAGAGCACTCTTCTACTCTACTGTGTTTCCTATGGGGTCCGAACAATGAACTTGCTCAGAACAAAAAAACTGTGCTTCCTACACACACGGCCATATCTAGATCAATTCTGTTTAGGAACCTGACAAGAACAGTAGATCCTCTTCCATCCAATACACTGTACTTGCTGAGAACAGACGCCAGTGCTATTTGTCCTGTGTATGGCAATGGCAGCGCAATAGTGATTATTCTTACCATAAAACAACGCTTGCTCGTAGGACCAGAAACTGCATGTGATTCCACTCCATTTAGGACTGGGAAACTAACACTTGCTTGCATTACAAGAAACAGACTGTGCTTTAGAAAAAAGAGGACTCTTCTACTCTACTGTGTTTCCTATGGGGTCCAAACAGTGAGCTTGGTCAGAACAACAGAACTGTGCTTCCTACACACACGGACCATATGTAGTTCAACTCTGCTTAGGAAACTGAGACGAACAGTAGCTCCTCTTCACTCCAATACACTGTACTTGCTGGGAACAGACGCGAGTGCTATTTGCACTGTGTATGGCAATGGGAGCACAATAGTGACTTTCCTTACCAGAAAACAACTCTTGCTCTTAGGACCAGAAACTGCATGGGATTCAACTCCATTTAGGACAGGCAAACAAAAGCTAGCTCACCTTATAAGAAACACACTCTGCTTTAGAGAAAAGAGCACTCTTCCACTCTACTGTGTTTCATATGGGGTCCGAACAGTGAGTTGCTCAGAACAAAAGAACTGTGCTTCCTACACACATGGGCCATATCTAGTTCAACTCTGCTTCAGAAACTGACAAGAACAGTAGCTCCTCTTCAGTCCAATACACTGTACTTGCTGGGAGCAGATGCGAGTGCTATTTGCACTGTGTATGGCAAAGGGAGCACCATAGTGACTTTCCTTACCAGAAAACATCTCTTGCTCGTAGGACCAGAAACTGCATGTGATTCAATTCCATGTAGGACTGGGAAACAAATGCTAGCTCCCCTTACAAGAAACACACTCTGCTTTGGAGAAAAGAGCATTCTTCTACTCTACAGTGTTTCCTGAAGGGCCAGAACAGTGAGCTTGCTCAGAACAAAAGAACTGTGCTTCCTACACACGGGCCATATCTAGTTCAACTCTGCTTAGGAAACTGACAAGAACAGTAGCTCCTCTTCAGTCCAATACACTGTACTTGCTAGGAGCATACGCGAGTGATTTTTGCACTGTGTATGGCAATGAGAGTGCAATAGTGACTCTTCTTACCAGAAAACAACTCTTGCTCGTAGGACCAGAAACTGCATGGGATTCAACTTCATTTCTCACTGGGAAACAAACACTAGCTAGCCTTACAAGAAACACACTCTGCTTTTGAGGAAAGAGCACACTTCTACTCTACTGTGTTTCCTATAGGTTCAGAACAGTGAGCTTGCTCAGAACAAAAGAACTGTGCTTCCTACACACACGGGCCATATCTAGTTCAACTCTGCATAGGAAACTGACAAGAACAGTAGCTCCTCTTCTGTCTAATACAATGTACTTGCTGGGAGCAGACGCGAGAGCTATTTGCACTGTGTATGACAATGGGAGCTCAATAGTGACTCTTCCCACCAGAAAACAACTCTTGCCTGTAGGACCAGAAACTGCATGTGATTCAACTCCATTTAGGACTGGGAAACAAACCATAGCTCGCCTTAGAAGAAACACACTCTGCTTTTGAAAAAAGAGCACTCTTCTACTCTACTGTGTTTCTTATAGGGCCAGAACAGTGAGCTTGCTCAGAACAAAAGAACTGTGCTTCCTACACACACGGGCCATATCTAGTTCAACTCTGCTTAGGAAACTGACAAGAAGAGTAGATAGTCTTCAGTCCAATACACTTTACATGCAGGGAACAGACGCCCGTGCTATTTGCCCTGTGAATGACAATGGGAGCACAATAGTGACTCTTCTTACCAGAAAACAACTCTTGCTCGTAGGACCAGAAACTTCATGGGATTCAACTCCATTTAGGACTGGGAAAAAACGCTAGCTTGCCTGGCAAGAAACACACTATGCCTTTGAGAAAAGAGCACTCTTCTACTCTACTGTGTTTCCTAAAGGGCCAGAACATTGAGCTTGCTCAGAACAAAAGAACTGTGCTTCCTACACACACTGGCCATATCTAGTTCAACTCTGCTTAGGAAACTGACAAGAACAGTAGCTCCTCTACTGTACAATACACTGTACTTGCTGGGAACAGATGCGAGTGCTATTTGCACTGTGTATGGAAATGGGAGCGCAATAGTGACTCTTTTTACCAGAAAACAACTCTTGCTCGTAGGACCAGAAACTGCATGGAATTCAACTCCATTTAGGACTGGGAAACAAACGCTAGCTCGCCTTACAAGAAACACACTCTGCTTTTGAGAAAAGAGCACTGGCCTACTCTACTGTGTTTCCTATGGGGTCCGAACAGTGAGCTTGCTCAGAACAAAAGAACTGTGCTTCCTACACACACGGGCCATATCTAGTTCAACTGTGCTTAGGAAACTGACAAGAACAGTAGATCCTCTTCAGTCCAATACACTGTACATGCTGGGAACAGACGCCAGTGCTTTTTGCCCTGTGTATGACAATGGGAGCGTAATAGTGACTCTTCTTACCAGAAAAAAACTCTTGCTCGTAAGACCAGAAACTGCATTGGATTCAACTCCATTTATGACTGGGAAACAAACGCTAGCTCGCCTTACAAGAAACACACTCTGCTTTTGAGAAAAGAGCACTCTTCTACTCTACTGTGTTTCCTATAGGGCCAGAAGAGTGAGCTTGCTCAGAACAAAAGAACTGTGGTTCCTACACAAACGGGCCATATCTAGTTCAACTCTGCTTTGGAAACTGACAAGAACAGTAGATCCTCTTCAGTCCAATACATTGTACATGCTGGGAAAAGACGACAGTGCTATTTGCGCTGTGTATGACAATGGGAGCGTAATAGTGACTCTTCTTAACAGAAAACAACTCTTACACATAGGACCAGAAACTGCATGTGATTCAACTCCATTTAGGACTGGGAAACAAACGCTAGCCTGCCTTACAAGAAACACACTCTGCTTTTGAGAAAAGAGCACTCTTCTACTCTACTGTGTTTCCTATGGGCTCGGAACCGTGAGCTTGCTCAGAAAAAAAGAACAGTGCTTACTACACACACGGGTCATATCTAGTTCAACTCTTCTTTGGAAACTGAGAAGAACAGTATATCCTCTTCTTTCCAATACACTGTACTTGCTGGGAACATACGCGAGTGCTATTTGCACTGTGTGCCTAAGGGAGCGCAATAGTGACTTTCCTTACCAGAAAACAACTCTTGCTCGTAGGACCAGAAACTGCATGTGATTCAACTCCATTTAGGACTGGGAAACACACGCTAGCTTCCTTTACAAGAAACAAACTCTGCTTTTGAGAAAAGAGCACTCTTCTACTCTACAGTGTTTCCTATAGGGTCAGAACAGTGAGCTTGCTCAGAACAAAAGAACTGTGCTTCCTACACAAACGGGCCACATCTAGTTCAACTCTGCTTAGGAAACTGACAAGAACAGTAGCTCCTCTTCAGTCCAATACACTCTACTTGCTGGGAGCAGACACGAGTGCTATCTGCACTGTGTATGGCAATGGGAGCGCAATAGTGACTCTTCCTTCCAGAAAACAACTCTTGCTCGTAGGACCAGAAACTGCGTGTGATTCAACTCTGTTTCTGACTAGGAAACAAACACTAGCTAGCCTTACAAGAAACACACTCTGCTTTTGAGAAAAGAGCACTCTTCTACTCTACTGTGTTTCCTATGGGGTCCGAACAGTGAGCTTGCTCAGAACAAAAGAACTGTGCTTCCTACACACACGGGCCATATCTAGTTCAACTCTGCTTAGGAAACTGACAAGAACAGTAGATCCTCTTGAGTCCAATACACTGTACATGCTGGGAACAGACGCAAGTGCTATTTGCCCTGTGTATGACAATGGGAGCGTAGTAGTGACTCTTCTTACCAGAAAACAACTCTTGCTCATAGGACCAGAAACTGCATGGGATTCAACACCATTTATGACTGGGAAACAAACGCTAGCTCGCCTTACAAGAAACACACTCTGATTTTGAACAAGAGCACTCTTCTACTCTACTGTGTTTCCTATGGGGCCCGAACAGTGAGCTTGCTCAGAAAAAAGGAACTGTGCTTACTATACACACAGGTCATATCTAGTTCAACTCTGCTTAGGATACTGACAAGAACAGTAGCTCCCCTTCTTTCCAATACACTGTACTTGATGGGAGCAGACGAGAGTGCTATTTGCACTGTATGTGTCTAAGGGAGCACAATAGTGACTTTCCTTACCAGAAAACAACTCTTGCTCATAGGACCAAAAACTGCATGCGATTCAACTCCATTTAGGACTGGGAAACAAACACTAGCTCGCCTTACAAGAAATACACTCTGCTTTTGAGAAAAGAGTACTCTTCTACTCTACTGTGTTTCCTATGGGGTCTGAACAGTGAGCTTGCTCAGAACAAAAGAACTGTGCTTCCTACACACACGGGCCATATGTAGTTCAACTCTGCTCAGGAAACTGACAGGAATAGTAGCTCCTCTTCAGTCCAATACACTGTACTTGCTGGGAGCAGACGCGAGAGCTATTTGCACTGTATATGACATTGGGAGCTCAATAGTGACTCTTCTTACCAGAAAACAACTCTTGCTCGTAGGACCAGAAACTGCATGGGATTCAACTTCGTTTCTGACTGGGACACAAACACTAGCTAGCCTTACAAGAAACACACTCTGCTTTTGAGAAAAGAGCACTCTTCTACTCTACTGTGTTTCCCATAGGGCCAGAACAGCGAGCTTGCTCAGAACAATACAACTGTGCTTCCTACACACACGGGCCATATCTAGTTCAACTCTGCTTTGGAAACTGACAAGAACAGTAGCTCCTCTACTGTACAATACACTGTACTTGCTGGGAACAGACGCGAATGCTATTTGCACCGTGTATGGCAATGGAAGCACAATAGTGACTCTTTTTACCAGAAAACAACTCTTGCTCGTAGGACCAGAAACTGCAAGGGATTCAGCTCCATTTAGGACTGGGAAACAAACGCTAGCTCGCCTTACAAGAAACACACTCTGATTTTGAGAAAAGAGCACTCTTCTACTCTACTGTGATTCCTAAGGGGTCCGAACAGTGAGCTTGCTCAGAACAAAAGAACTGTGCTTCCTACACACACGGGCCATATCTAGTTCAACTCTGCTTAGGAAACTGACAAGAACAGTATCACCTATTCTGTCCATTACACTGTACTTGATGGGAACAGACGTGAGTGCTATTTGCACTGTGAATGGCAATGGGAGCACAATAGTGACTCTTTTTAACAGAAAACAACTCTTGCTTGTAGGACCAGAAACTGCATGTGATTCAACACCATTTAGGACTGGGAAACAAATGCTAGCCTGCCTTACAAGAAACACACTCTGCTTTTGAGAAAAGAGCACTCTCCTACTTTACTGTGTTTCCTATAGGGCCAGAACAGTGAGCTTGGTCAGAACAAAAGAACTGTGCTTCCTACACACACGGGCCATATCTAGTTCAACTCTGTTTAGGAAACTGACAAGAACAGTAGATCCTCTTCAGTCCAACACACTGTACATGCTGGGAACAGATGCCAGTGCTATTTGCCCTGTGTATGACAATGGGAGCGCAATAGTGACTCTTCTTACCAGAAAACAACTCTTGCTCGTAGGACCAGAAACTGCATGGGATTCAACTCCATTTAGGACTGGGAAACAAATGCTAGCTTCCTTTACAAGAAACACACTCTGCTTTTGAGAAAAGAGCACTCTTCTACTCTACTGTGTTTCCTATAGGGTCAGAACAGTGAGCTTGCTCAGAACAAAAGAACTGTGCTTCCTACACAAACGGGCCACATCTAGTTCAACTCTGCTTAGGAAACTGACAAGAACAGTAACTCCTCTTCAGTCCAATACACTGTACTTGCTGGGAGCAGACGCGAGTGCTATTTGCACTGTGTTTGGCAATGGGAGCGCAATAGTGACTCTTCTTACCAGAAAACAACTCTTGCTCGTAGGACCAGAAACTGCGTGTGATTCAACTCTGTTTCTGACTGGGAAACAAACACTAGCAAGCCTTACAAGAAACACACTCTGCTTTTGAGAAAAGAGCACTTGCCTACTCTAGTGTGTTTCCTATGGGGTCCGAACAGTGAGCTTGCTCAGAACAAAAGAACTGTGCTTCCTACACACACGGGCCATATCTAGTTCAACTCTGCTTAGGAAACTGACAAGAACAGTAGATCCTCTTCAGTCCAATACACTGTACATGCTGGGAACAGACGCAAGTGCTATTTGCCCTGTGTATGACAATGGGAGCATAGTAGTGACTCTTCTTACCAGAAAACAACTCTTGCTCATAGGACCAGAAACTGCATGGGATTCAACTCCATTTATGACTGGGAAAAAAACGCTAGCTCGCCTTACAAGAAACACACTCTGATTTTGAAAAAGAACACTCTTCTACTCTACTGTGTTTCCTCTGGGGCCCGAACAGTGAGCTTGCTCAGAAAAAAAGAACTGTGCTTACTATACACACGGGTCATATCTAGTTCAACTCTGCTTAGGATACTGACAAGAACAGTAGCTCCCCTTCTTTCCAATACACTGTACTTGATGGGAGCAGACGAGAGTGCTATTTGCACTGTATGTGGCTAAGGGAGCACAATAGTGACTTTCCTTACCAGAAAACAACTCTTGCTCGTAGGACCAAAAACTGCATGTGATTCAACTCCATTTAGGACTGGGAAACAAACGCTAGCTCACCTTACAAGAAATACACTCTGCTTTTGAGAAAAGAGTACTCTTCTACTCTACTGTGTTTCATATGGGGTCTGAACAGTGAGCTTGCTCAGAACAAAAGAACTGTGCTTCCTACACACACGGGCCATATGTAGTTCAATTCTGCTCAGGAAACTGACAGGAATAGTAGCTCCTGTTCAGTCCAATACACTGTACTTGCTGGGAGCAGACGCGAGAGCTATTTGCACTGTATATGACATTGGGAGCTCAATAGTGACTCTTCTTACCAGAAAACAACTCTTGCTCGTTGGACCAGAAACTGCATGGGATTCAACTTCGTTTCTGACTGGGAAACAAACACTAGCTAGCCTTACAAGAAACACACTCTGCTTTTGAGAAAAGGGCACTCTTCTACTCTACTGTGTTTCCTATAGGGCCAGAACAGCGAGCTTGCTCAGAACAATACAACTGTGCTTCCTACACACACGGGCCATATCTAGTTCAACTCTGCTTTGGAAACTGACAAGAACAGTAGCTCCTCTACTGTACAATACACTGTACTTGCTGGGAACAGACGCGAATGCTATTTGCACTGTGAATGGCAATGGGAGCACAATAGTGACTCTTTTTAACAGAAAACAACTCTTGCTTGTAGGACCAGAAACTGCATGTGATTCAACACCATTTAGGACTGGGAACCAAACGCTAGCCTGCCTTACAAGAAACACACTCTGCTTTTGAGAAAAGAGCACTCTTCTACTTTACTGTGTTTCCTATAGGGCCAGAAGAGTGAGCTTGCTCAGAACAAAAGAACTGTGCTTCCTACACACACGGTCATATCTAGTTCAACTCTGCTTTGGAAACTGACAAGAACAGAAGATCCTCTTCAGTCCAATACACTGTACATGCTGGGAACAGACAACAGTGCTATTTGCGCTGTGTATGACAATGGGAGCATAATAGTGACTCTTCTTACAAGAAAAACAACTCTTGCTCATAGGACCAGAAACTGCATGTGATTCAACTCCATTTAGGACTGGGAAATAAACGCTAGTTTGCCTTAAAAGAAACACACTCTGCATTTGAGAAAAGAACAGTCTTCTACTCTACTGTGTTTCCTATGGTGTCCGAACAGTGAGCTTGCTCAGAACAAAAGAACTGTGCTTCCTACACACACGGGCCATATCTAGTTCAACTCTGATTAGGAAACTGACAAGAAGAGTAGCTCCTCTTCAGTTCAATACACTGTACTTGCTGGGAGCAGACGGGAGTGCTATTTGCACTGTGTATGACAATGGGAGCTCCATAGTGACTCTTTTTACCAGAAAACAACTCTTGCTTGTGGACCAGAAACTGCATGTGATTCCACTCCATTTAACTGGGAAAGAAACGCTAGCTTGCCTTAGAAGAAACACACTCTGCTTTTGAGAAAAGAGCACTCTTCTACTCTACTGTGTTTCCTATAGGGCCAGAACAGTGAGCTTGCTCAGAACAAAAGAACTGTGCTTCCTACACACACGGGCCATATCTAGTTCAACTCTGCTTAGGAAACTGACAAGAACAGTATATCCTCTTCTTTCCAATACACTGTACTTGCTGGAAACAGACGCGAGTGCTATTTGCACTGTGTGTGGCTAAGGGAGCACAATAGTGACTTTCCTTACCAGAAAACAACTATTGACCGTAGGACCAGAAACTGCATGTGATTCAACTCCATTTAGGACTGGGAAACAAACTCTAGCTTCCCTTACAAGAAACACACTCTGCTTTTGAGAAAAGAGCACTCTTCTACTCTACAGTGTTTCCTAAAGGGCCAGAACAGTGAGCTTGCTCAGAACAAAAGAACTGTGCTTCCTACACACACCGTCCATATTTAGTTCAACTCTGCTTAGGAAACTGACAACAATAGTAGCTCCTCTTCAGTTCAATACACGGTACTTGCTGGGAGCAGAAACGAGTGCTATTTGCACTGTGTATGGCAAAGGGAGCACAATAGTGACTCTTTTTACCAGAAAACAACTCTTGATTGTAGGACCAGAAACTGAGTGGTATTCAACTCCGTTTCTGACTGGGAAACAAACACTAGCTAGCCTTACAAGAAACACACTCTGCTTTTGAGAAAAGAGCACTCTTCTACTCTACTGTGTTTCCTATGGGGTCCGAACAGTGAGCTTTCTCAGAACAAAAGAACTGTGCTTCCTACACACCCGGGCCATATCTAGTTCAACTCTGCTTTGGAAACTGACAAGAACAGTAGATCGTCCTCAGTCCAATACATTGTACATGCTGGGAACAAACGACAGTGCTATTTGCGCTGTGTATGACAATGGGAGCGTAATAGTGCCTCTTATTACCAGAAAACAACTCTTGCTTGTAGGACCAGAAACTGCAAGTGATTCAACTCCATTTAGGACTGGGAAACAAATGCTAGCTCGCCTTAGAAGAAATACCCTCTGCTTTTGAGAAAAGAGCACTCATCTACTCTACTGTGTTTCCTATAAGTTCTGAACAGTGAGCTTGCTCAGAACAAAAGAACTGTGCTTCCTACACACACGGGCCATATCTAGTTCAACTCAGCTTAGGAAACTGACAAGAACAGTAGATTCTCTTCAGTCTAATACACTGTACATGCTAGTAACAGACGCCAGTGCTATTTGCCCTGTGTATGACAATGGGAGCACAATAGTGACTCTTCATACCAGAAAACAACTATTGTTCGTAGGACCAAAAACTGCATGGGATTCAACTTCGTTTCTGACTGGGAAACAAACACTAGCTAGCCTTACAAGAAACACACTCTGCTTTTGAGAAAAGAGCACTCTTCTACTCTACTGTGTTTCCTATAGGGCCAGAACAGCGAGCTTGCTCAGAACAATACAACTGTGCTTCCTACACACACGGGCCATATCTAGTTCAACTCTGCTTTGGAAACTGACAAGAACAGTAGCTCCTCTACTGTACAATACACTGTACTTGCTGGGAACAGACGCGAATGCTATTTGCACTGTGAATGGCAATGGGAGCACAATAGTGACTCTTTTTAACAGAAAACAACTCTTGCTTGTAAGACCAGAAACTGCATGTGATTCAACACCATTTAGGACTGGGAAACAAACGCTAGCCTGCCTTACAAGAAACACACTCTGCTTTTGAGAAAAGAGCACTCTTCTACTCTACTGTGTTTCCTATAGGGCCAGAACAGTGAGCTTGCTCAGAACAAAAGAACTGTGCTTCCTACACACACGGGCCATATCTAGTTCAACTCTGTTTAGGAAACTGACAAGAACAGTAGATCCTCTTCAGTCCAACACACTGTACATGCTGGGAACAGATGCCAGTGCTATTTGCCCTGTGTATGACAATGGGAGCGCAATAGTGACTCTTCTTACCAGAAAACAACTCTTGCTCGTAGGACCAGAAACTGCATGGGATTCAACTGCATTTAGGACTGGGAAAAAAACGCTAGCTCGCCTTACAAGAAACACACTCTGCTTTTGAGAAAAGAGCACTCTTCTACTCTACTGTGTTTCCTATAGGGCCAGAAGAGTGAGCTTGCTCAGAACAAAAGAACTGTGCTTCCTACACACACGGTCATATCTAGTTCAACTCTGCTTTGGAAACTGACAAGAACAGAAGATCCTCTTCAGTCCAATACACTGTACATGCTGGGAACAGACAACAGTGCTATTTGCGCTGTGTATGACAATGGGAGCATAATAGTGACTCTTCTTACAAGAAAAACAACTCTTGCTCATAGGACCAGAAACTGCATGTGATTCAACTTCATTTAGGACTGGGAAATAAACGCTAGCTCGCCTTACAAGAAACACACTCTGCTTTTGAGAAAAGAACACTCTTCTACTCTACTGTGTTTCCTATGGGCTCGGAACCGTGAGCTTGCTCAGAAAAAAAGAACTGTGCTTCCTACACACACGGGTCATATCTAGTTCAACTCTGCTTAGGAAACTGACAAGAACAGTATATCCTCTTCTTTCCAATACACTGTATTGCTGGAAACAGATGCGAGTGCTATTTGCACTGTGTGTGGCTAAGGGAGCACAATAGTGACTTTCCTTACCAGAAAACAACTCTTGACCGTAGGACCAGAAACTGCATGTGATTCAACTCCATTTAGGACTGGGAAACAAACTCTAGCTTCCCTTACAAGAAACACACTCTGCTTTTGAGAAAAGAGCACTCTTCTACTCTACAGTGTTTCTTATAGTGCCAGAACAGTGAGCTTGCTCAGAAAAAAAGAACTGTGCTTCCTACACAAACGGGCCACATCTAGTTCATTTCTGCTTAGGAAACTGACAAGAACAGTAGCTCCTCTTCAGTGCAGTACACTGTACTTGCTGGGAGCAGATGCGAGTGCTATTTGCACTGTGTATGGCAATGGGAGCGCAATAGTGACTCTTCTTACCAGAAAACAACTCTTGTTCGTAGGACCAGAAACTGCATGGGAATCAACTCTGTTTCTGACTGGGAAACAAACACTAGCAAGCCTTACAAGAAACACACTCTGCTTTTGAGAAAAGAGCACTTGCCTACTCTAGTGTGTTTCCTATGGGGTCCGAACAGTGAGCTTGCTCAGAACAAAAGAACTGTGCTTCCTACACACACGGGCCATATCTAGTTCAACTCTGCTTAGGAAACTGACAAGAACTGTAGATCCTCTTCAGTCCAATACACTGTACATGCTGGGAACAGACGCAAGTGCTATTTGCCCTGTGTATGACAATGGGAGCATAGTAGTGACTCTTCTTACCAGAAAACAACTCTTGCTCATAGGACCAGAAACTGCATGGGATTCAACTCCATTTATGACTGGGAAAAAAACGCTAGCTCGCCTTACAAGAAACACACTCTGATTTTGAAAAAGAACACTCTTCTACTCTACTGTGTTTCCTATGGGGCCCGAACAGTGAGCTTGCTCAGAAAAAAAGAACTGTGCTTACTATACACACGGGTCATATCTAGTTCAACTCTGCTTAGGATACTGACAAGAACAGTAGCTCCCATTCTTTCCAATACACTGTACTTGATGGGAGCAGACGAGAGTGCTATTTGCACTGTATGTGGCTAAGGGAGCACAATAGTGACTTTCCTTACCAGAAAACAACTCTTGCTCGTAGGACCAAAAACTGCATGTGATTCAACTCCATTTAGGACTGGGAAACAAACGCTAGCTCACCTTACAAGAAATACACTCTGCTTTTGAGAAAAGAGTACTCTTCTACTCTACTGTGTTTCATATGGGGTCTGAACAGTGAGCTTGCTCAGAACAAAAGAACTGTGCTTCCTACACACACGGGCCATATGTAGTTCAATTCTGCTCAGGAAACTGACAGGAATAGTAGCTCCTCTTCAGTCCAATACACTGTACTTGCTGGGAGCAGACGCGAGAGCTATTTGCACTGTATATGACATTGGGAGCTCAATAGTGACTCTTCTTACCAGAAAACAACTCTTGCTCGTTGGACCAGAAACTGCATGGGATTCAACTTCGTTTCTGACTGGGAAACAAACACTAGCTAGCCTTACAAGAAACACACTCTGCTTTTGAGAAAAGGGCACTCTTCTACTCTACTGTGTTTCCTATAGGGCCAGAACAGCGAGCTTGCTCAGAACAATACAACTGTGCTTCCTACACACACGGGCCATATCTAGTTCAACTCTGCTTTGGAAACTGACAAGAACAGTAGCTCCTCTACTGTACAATACACTGTACTTGCTGGGAACAGACGCGAATGCTATTTGCACTGTGAATGGCAATGGGAGCACAATAGTGACTCTTTTTAACAGAAAACAACTCTTGCTTGTAGGACCAGAAACTGCATGTGATTCAACACCATTTAGGACTGGGAACCAAACGCTAGCCTGCCTTACAAGAAACACACTCTGCTTTTGAGAAAAGAGCACTCTTCTACTTTACTGTGTTTCCTATAGGGCCAGAAGAGTGAGCTTGCTCAGAACAAAAGAACTGTGCTTCCTACACACACGGTCATATCTAGTTCAACTCTGCTTTGGAAACTGACAAGAACAGAAGATCCTCTTCAGTCCAATACACTGTACATGCTGGGAACAGACAACAGTGCTATTTGCGCTGTGTATGACAATGGGAGCATAATAGTGACTCTTCTTACAAGAAAAACAACTCTTGCTCATAGGACCAGAAACTGCATGTGATTCAACTCCATTTAGGACTGGGAAATAAACGCTAGTTTGCCTTAAAAGAAACACACTCTGCATTTGAGAAAAGAACAGTCTTCTACTCTACTGTGTTTCCTATGGTGTCCGAACAGTGAGCTTGCTCAGAACAAAAGAACTGTGCTTCCTACACACACGGGCCATATCTAGTTCAACTCTGATTAGGAAACTGACAAGAAGAGTAGCTCCTCTTCAGTTCAATACACTGTACTTGCTGGGAGCAGACGGGAGTGCTATTTGCACTGTGTATGACAATGGGAGCTCCATAGTGACTCTTTTTACCAGAAAACAACTCTTGCTTGTGGACCAGAAACTGCATGTGATTCCACTCCATTTAACTGGGAAAGAAACGCTAGCTTGCCTTAGAAGAAACACACTCTGCTTTTGAGAAAAGAGCACTCTTCTACTCTACTGTGTTTCCTATAGGGCCAGAACAGTGAGCTTGCTCAGAACAAAAGAACTGTGCTTCCTACACACACGGGCCATATCTAGTTCAACTCTGCTTAGGAAACTGACAAGAACAGTATATCCTCTTCTTTCCAATACACTGTACTTGCTGGAAACAGACGCGAGTGCTATTTGCACTGTGTGTGGCTAAGGGAGCACAATAGTGACTTTCCTTACCAGAAAACAACTATTGACCGTAGGACCAGAAACTGCATGTGATTCAACTCCATTTAGGACTGGGAAACAAACTCTAGCTTCCCTTACAAGAAACACACTCTGCTTTTGAGAAAAGAGCACTCTTCTACTCTACAGTGTTTCCTAAAGGGCCAGAACAGTGAGCTTGCTCAGAACAAAAGAACTGTGCTTCCTACACACACCGTCCATATTTAGTTCAACTCTGCTTAGGAAACTGACAACAATAGTAGCTCCTCTTCAGTTCAATACACGGTACTTGCTGGGAGCAGAAACGAGTGCTATTTGCACAGTGTATGGCAAAGGGAGCACAATAGTGACTCTTTTTACCAGAAAACAACTCTTGATTGTAGGACCAGAAACTGAGTGGTATTCAACTCCGTTTCTGACTGGGAAACAAACACTAGCTAGCCTTACAAGAAACACACTCTGCTTTTGAGAAAAGAGCACTCTTCTACTCTACTGTGTTTCCTATGGGGTCCGAAAAGTGAGCTTTCTCAGAACAAAAGAACTGTGCTTCCTACACACCCGGGCCATATCTAGTTCAACTCTGCTTTGGAAACTGACAAGAACAGTAGATCGTCCTCAGTCCAATACATTGTACATGCTGGGAACAAACGACAGTGCTATTTGCGCTGTGTATGACAATGGGAGCGTAATAGTGCCTCTTATTACCAGAAAACAACTCTTGCTTGTAGGACCAGAAACTGCAAGTGATTCAACTCCATTTAGGACTGGGAAACAAATGCTAGCTCGCCTTAGAAGAAATACCCTCTGCTTTTGAGAAAAGAGCACTCATCTACTCTACTGTGTTTCCTATAAGTTCTGAACAGTGAGCTTGCTCAGAACAAAAGAACTGTGCTTCCTACACACACGGGCCATATCTAGTTCAACTCAGCTTAGGAAACTGACAAGAACAGTAGATTCTCTTCAGTCTAATACACTGTACATGCTAGTAACAGACGCCAGTGCTATTTGCCCTGTGTATGACAATGGGAGCACAATAGTGACTCTTCATACCAGAAAACAACTATTGTTCGTAGGACCAAAAACTGCATGGGATTCAACTTCGTTTCTGACTGGGAAACAAACACTAGCTAGCCTTACAAGAAACACACTCTGCTTTTGAGAAAAGAGCACTCTTCTACTCTACTGTGTTTCCTATAGGGCCAGAACAGCGAGCTTGCTCAGAACAATACAACTGTGCTTCCTACACACACGGGCCATATCTAGTTCAACTCTGCTTTGGAAACTGACAAGAACAGTAGCTCCTCTACTGTACAATACACTGTACTTGCTGGGAACAGACGCGAATGCTATTTGCACTGTGAATGGCAATGGGAGCACAATAGTGACTCTTTTTAACAGAAAACAACTCTTGCTTGTAAGACCAGAAACTGCATGTGATTCAACACCATTTAGGACTGGGAAACAAACGCTAGCCTGCCTTACAAGAAACACACTCTGCTTTTGAGAAAAGAGCACTCTTCTACTCTACTGTGTTTCCTATAGGGCCAGAACAGTGAGCTTGCTCAGAACAAAAGAACTGTGCTTCCTACACACACGGGCCATATCTAGTTCAACTCTGTTTAGGAAACTGACAAGAACAGTAGATCCTCTTCAGTCCAACACACTGTACATGCTGGGAACAGATGCCAGTGCTATTTGCCCTGTGTATGACAATGGGAGCGCAATAGTGACTCTTCTTACCAGAAAACAACTCTTGCTCGTAGGACCAGAAACTGCATGGGATTCAACTGCATTTAGGACTGGGAAAAAAACGCTAGCTCGCCTTACAAGAAACACACTCTGCTTTTGAGAAAAGAGCACTCTTCTACTCTACTGTGTTTCCTATAGGGCCAGAAGAGTGAGCTTGCTCAGAACAAAAGAACTGTGCTTCCTACACACACGGTCATATCTAGTTCAACTCTGCTTTGGAAACTGACAAGAACAGAAGATCCTCTTCAGTCCAATACACTGTACATGCTGGGAACAGACAACAGTGCTATTTGCGCTGTGTATGACAATGGGAGCATAATAGTGACTCTTCTTACAAGAAAAACAACTCTTGCTCATAGGACCAGAAACTGCATGTGATTCAACTTCATTTAGGACTGGGAAATAAACGCTAGCTCGCCTTACAAGAAACACACTCTGCTTTTGAGAAAAGAACACTCTTCTACTCTACTGTGTTTCCTATGGGCTCGGAACCGTGAGCTTGCTCAGAAAAAAAGAACTGTGCTTCCTACACACACGGGTCATATCTAGTTCAACTCTGCTTAGGAAACTGACAAGAACAGTATATCCTCTTCTTTACAATACACTGTATTGCTGGAAACAGATGCGAGTGCTATTTGCACTGTGTGTGGCTAAGGGAGCACAATAGTGACTTTCCTTACCAGAAAACAACTCTTGACCGTAGGACCAGAAACTGCATGTGATTCAACTCCATTTAGGACTGGGAAACAAACTCTAGCTTCCCTTACAAGAAACACACTCTGCTTTTGAGAAAAGAGCACTCTTCTACTCTACAGTGTTTCTTATAGTGCCAGAACAGTGAGCTTGCTCAGAAAAAAAGAACTGTGCTTCCTACACAAACGGGCCACATCTAGTTCATTTCTGCTTAGGAAACTGACAAGAACAGTACCTCCTCTTCAGTGCAGTACACTGTACTTGCTGGGAGCAGATGCGAGTGCTATTTGCACTGTGTATGGCAATGGGAGCGCAATAGTGACTCTTCTTACCAGAAAACAACTCTTGTTCGTAGGACCAGAAACTGCATGGGAATCAACTCCGTTTCTGACTGGGAAACAAACACTAGCTAGCCTTAAAAGAAACACACTCTGCATTTGAGAAAAGAACACTCTTCTACTCTACTGTGTTTCCTATGGTGTCCGAACAATGGGCTTGCTCAGAACAAAAGAACTGTGCTTCCTACACACACGGGCCATATCTAGTACAACTCTGCTTAGGAAACTGACAAGAACAGTAGCTCCTCTTCAGTTCAATACACTGTACTTGCTGGGAGCAGACGGGAGTGCTATTTGCACTGTGTATGACAATGGGAGCTCCATAGTGACTCTTTTTACCAGAAAACAACTCTTGCTTGTGGACCAGAAACTGCATGTGATTCCACTCCATTTAACTGGGAAAGAAACGCTAGCTTGCCTTAGAAGAAACAGACTCTGCTTTTGAGAAAAGAGCACTCTTCTACTCTACTGTGTTTCCTATAGGGCCAGAACAGTGAGCTTGCTCAAACAAAAGAACTGTGCTTCCTACACACACGGGCCATATCTAGTTCAACTCTGTTTAGGAAACTGACAAGAACAGTAGATCTTCTTCAGTCTAATACACTGTATATGCTGGGAACAGACGCCAGTGCTATTTGCCCTGTGTATGACAATGGGAGCACAATAGTGACTCTTCATACCAGAAAACAACTATTGTTCGTAGGACCAGAAACTGCATGGGATTCAACTCCATTTAGGACTGGGAAACAAACACTAACTTGCCTTACAAGAAACACACTCTGCTTTTGAGAAAAGAGCACTCTTCTACTCTACTGTGTTTCCTATAAGGCCAGAACAGTGAGCTTTCTCCGAACAAAAGAACTGTGCTTCCTACACAAAAGGGACATATCTAGTTCAACTCTGCTTAGGAAACTGACAAGAACAGTAGCTCCTCTTCAGTCCAATACACTGTACTTGCTGGGAACAAATTCGAGTGCTATTTGCACTGTGTATGGCAAATGTAGCACAATAGTGACACTCCTTTCCAGAAAACAACTCTTGATCGTTGTACCAAAAACTGCATGTGATTCAATTCCATTTAGGATTGGGAAACAAACGCTAGCTCACCTTACAAGAAACACACTCTGCTTTTGAGAAAAGAGCACTTTTCTACTCTACTGTGTATACTATAGGGCCAGAACAGTGAGCATTCTCAGAACAAAAGAACTGTGCTTCCTACACACACGGGCCATATCTAGTTCAACTCTGCTTAGGAAACTGACAAGAACAGTAGCTCCTCTTCAGTCCAATACACTGTACATGCTGGGAACAGATGCGAGTGCTATTTGCACTCTGTATGGCAATGGGAGTGCAATAGTGACTCTTCATACCAGAAAACAACTCTTGCTTGTAAGACAAGAAAGAGCATGGGATTCAACTCCGTTTCTGACTGGAAAACAAACACTAGCTAGCCTTACAAGAAACACACTCTGCTTTTAGGAAAGAGCACTCTTCTACTCTACTTTGTTTCCTATGGAGTCTGAACATTGAGCTTGCTCAGAACAAAAGAAATGTCCTTCCTACACACACGGGTCATATCTAGTTCAATTCTGCTTAGGAAACTGACAAGAACAGTAGGTCCTCTTCAGTCCAAAACTCTGTACTTGCTGGGAACAGACGCGATTGCTATTTGCACTGTGTATTGCAATGGGAGCACAATAGTGTCTCTTTTTACCAGAAAAAAAACTCTTGCTCATAGGACAAGAAACTGCATGTGATTCAACTTCATTTAGGACTGGGAAACAAACGCTAGCTCGCCTTAGAAGAAACACACTCTGCTTTTGAGAAAAGAGCACTCTTCTACTCTACTGTGTTTCCTAAGGGGCCAGAACAGTGTGCTTGCTCAGAACAAAAGAACTGTGCTTCCTACACACACCGTCTATATTTAGTTCAACTCTGCTTAGGAAACTGACAACAATAGTAGCTCCTCTTCAGTTCAATACACGGTACTTGCTGGGAGCAGACACGAGTGCTATTTGCACTGTGTATGGCAAAGGGAGCAAAATAGTGACTTTCCTTACCAGAAAACAACTCTTGACCGTAGGACCAGAAACTGCATGTGATTCAACTCCATTTAGGACTGGGAAACAAACTCTAGCTTCCCTTACAAGAAACACACTCTGCTTTTGAGAAAAGAGCACTCTTCTACTCTACAGTGTTTCTTATAGTGCCAGAACAGTGAGCTTGCTCAGAAAAAAAAAACTGTGCTTCCTACACAAACGGGCTACATCTAGTTCATTTCTGCTTCGGAAACTGACAAGAACAGTAGCTCCTCTTCAGTGCAGTACACTGTACTTGCTGGGAGCAGATGCAAGTGCTATTTGCACTGTGTATGGCAATGGGAGCGCAATAGTGACTCTTCTTACCAGAAAACAACTCTTGTTCGTAGGACCAGAAACTGCATGGGATTCAACTCCGTTTCTGACTGGGAAACAAACACTAGCTAGCCTTACAAGAAACACACTCTGCATTTGAGAAAAGAACACTCTTCTACTCTACTGTGTTTCCTATGGTGTCCGAACAGTGAGCTTGCTCAGAACAAAAGAACTGTGCTTCCTACACACACGGGCTATATCTAGTACAACTCTGCTTAGGAAACTGACAAGAACAGTAGCTCCTCTTCAGTTCAATACACTGTACTTGCTGGGAGCAGACGGGAGTGCTATTTGCACTGTGTATGACAATGGGAGCTCCATAGTGACTCTTTTTACCAGAAAACAACTCTTGCTTGTGGACCAGAAACTGCATGTGATTCCACTCCATTTAACTGGGAAAGAAACGCTAGCTTGCCTTAGAAGAAACAGACTCTGCTTTTGAGAAAAGAGCACTCTTCTACTCTACTGTGTTTCCTATAGGGCCAGAACAGTGAGCTTGCTCAGAACAAAAGAACTGTGCTTCCTACACACACGGGCCATATCTAGTTCAACTCTGCTTAGGAAACTGAGAAGAACAGTAGATTCTCTTCAGTCTAATACACTGTACATGCTGGGAACAGACGCCAGTGCTATTTGCCCTGTGTATGACAATGGGAGCACAATAGTGACTCTTCATACCAGAAAACAACTATTGTTCGTAGGACCAGAAACTGCATGGGATTCAACTCCATTTAGGACTGGGAAACAAACACTAACTTGCCTTACAAGAAACACACTCTGCTTTTGAGAAAAGAGCACTCTTCTACTCTACTGTGTTTCCTATAAGGCCAGAACAGTGAGCTTTCTCCGAACAAAAGAACTGTGCTTCCTACACAAAAGGGACATATCTAGTTCAACTCTGCTTGGAAACTGACAAGAACAGTAGCTCCTCTTCAGTCCAATACACTGTACTTGCTGGGAACAGACGAGAGTGCTATTTGCACTGTGTATGGCAAATGAAGCACAATAGTGACACTCCTTACCAGAAAACAACTCTTGATCGTTGTACCAAAAACTGCATGTGATTCAATTCCATTTAGGATTGGGAAACAAACGCTAGCTCACCTTACAAGAAACACACTCTGCTTTTGAGAAAAGAGCACTCTTCTACTCTACTGTGTATCCTATAGGGCCAGAACAGTGAGCATTCTCAGAACAAAAGAACTGTGCTTCCTACACACACGGGCCATATCTAGTTCAACTCTGCTTAGGAAACTGACAAGAACAGTAGCTCCTCTTCAGTCCAATACACTGTACATGCTGGGAACAGATGCGAGTGCTATTTGCACTCTGTATGGCATTGGGAGTGCAATAGTGACTCTTCTTACCAGAAAACAACTCTTGCTTGTAAGACCAGAAAGAGCATGGGATGCAAATCCGTTTCTGACTGGAAAACAAACACTAGCTAGCCTTACAAGAAACACACTCTGCTTTTAGGAAAGAGCACTCTTCTACTCTACTTTGTTTCCTATGGAGTCTGAACAGTGAGCTTGCTCAGAACAAAAGAAATGTCCTTCCTACACGCACGGGTCATATCTAGTTCAATTCTGCTTAGGAAACTGACAAGAACAGTAGGTCCTCTTCAGTCCAAATCTCTGTACTTGCTGGGAACAGACGCGATTGCTATTTGCACTGTGTATTGCAATGGGAGCACAATAGTGACTCTTTTTACCAGAACAAAACTCTTGCTCATAGGACAAGAAATTGCATGTGATTCAACTTCATTTAGGACTGGGAAACAAACGCTAGCTCGCCTTAGAAGAAACACACTCTGCTTTTGAGAAAAGAGCACTCTTCTACTCTGCTGTGTTTCCTACGGGGCCAGAGCAGTGTGCTTGCTCAGAACAAAAGAACTGTGCTTCCTACACACACCGTCCATATTTAGTTCAACTCTGCTTAGGAAACTGACAACAATAGTAGCTCCTCTTCAGTTCAATACATGGTACTTGCTGGGAGCAGACACGAGTGCTATTTGCACTGTGTATGGCAAAGGGAGCACAATAGTGACTCTTCTTACCAGAAAACAACTCTTGCTTGTAGGACCAGAAACTGAGTGGGATTCAACGAAGTTTCTGACTGGGAAACAAACACTAGCTAGCCTTAAAAGAAACACACTCTGCTTTTGAGAAAAGAGCACTCTTCTACTCTACTGTGTTTCCTATGGGGTCCGAACAGTGAGCTTGCTCAGAACAAAAGAACTGTGCTTCCTACACACCCGGGCCATATCTAGTTCAACTCTGCTTTGGAAACTGACAAGAACAGTAGATTGTCCTCAGTCCAATACATTGTACATGCTGGGAACAAACGACAGTGCTATTTGCGCTGTGTATGACAATGGGAGCATAATAGTGCCTCTTATTACCAGAAAACAACTCTTGCTTGTAGGACCAGAAACTGCATGTGATTCAACTCCATTTAGGACTGGGAAACAAATGCTAGCTCGCCTTAGAAGAAACACCCTCTGCTTTTGAGAAAAGAGCACTCATCTACTCTACTGTGTTTCCTATAAGTTCTGAACAGTGAGCTTGCTCAAACAAAAGAACTGTGCTTCCTACACACACGGGCCATATCTAGTTCAACTCTGTTTAGGAAACTGACAAGAACAGTAGATCCTCTTCAGTCTAATACACTGTATATGCTGGGAACAGACGCCAGTGCTATTTGCCCTGTGTATGACAATGGGAGCACAATAGTGACTCTTCATACCAGAAAACAACTATTGTTCGTAGGACCAGAAACTGCATGGGATTCAACTCCATTTAGGACTGGGAAACAAACACTAACTTGCCTTACAAGAAACACACTCTGCTTTTGAGAAAAGAGCACTCTTCTACTCTACTGTGTTTCCTATAAGGCCAGAACAGTGAGCTTTCTCCGAACAAAAGAACTGTGCTTCCTACACAAAAGGGACATATCTAGTTCAACTCTGCTTAGGAAACTGACAAGAACAGTAGCTCCTCTTCAGTCCAATACACTGTACTTGCTGGGAACAAATTCGAGTGCTATTTGCACTGTGTATGGCAAATGTAGCACAATAGTGACACTCCTTTCCAGAAAACAACTCTTGATCGTTGTACCAAAAACTGCATGTGATTCAATTCCATTTAGGATTGGGAAACAAACGCTAGCTCACCTTACAAGAAACACACTCTGCTTTTGAGAAAAGAGCACTTTTCTACTCTACTGTGTATACTATAGGGCCAGAACAGTGAGCATTCTCAGAACAAAAGAACTGTGCTTCCTACACACACGGGCCATATCTAGTTCAACTCTGCTTAGGAAACTGACAAGAACAGTAGCTCCTCTTCAGTCCAATACACTGTACATGCTGGGAACAGATGCGAGTGCTATTTGCACTCTGTATGGCAATGGGAGTGCAATAGTGACTCTTCATACCAGAAAACAACTCTTGCTTGTAAGACAAGAAAGAGCATGGGATTCAACTCCGTTTCTGACTGGAAAACAAACACTAGCTAGCCTTACAAGAAACACACTCTGCTTTTAGGAAAGAGCACTCTTCTACTCTACTTTGTTTCCTATGGAGTCTGAACATTGAGCTTGCTCAGAACAAAAGAAATGTCCTTCCTACACACACGGGTCATATCTAGTTCAATTCTGCTTAGGAAACTGACAAGAACAGTAGGTCCTCTTCAGTCCAAAACTCTGTACTTGCTGGGAACAGACGCGATTGCTATTTGCACTGTGTATTGCAATGGGAGCACAATAGTGTCTCTTTTTACCAGAAAAAAAACTCTTGCTCATAGGACAAGAAACTGCATGTGATTCAACTTCATTTAGGACTGGGAAACAAACGCTAGCTCGCCTTAGAAGAAACACACTCTGCTTTTGAGAAAAGAGCACTCTTCTACTCTACTGTGTTTCCTAAGGGGCCAGAACAGTGTGCTTGCTCAGAACAAAAGAACTGTGCTTCCTACACACACCGTCTATATTTAGTTCAACTCTGCTTAGGAAACTGACAACAATAGTAGCTCCTCTTCAGTTCAATACACGGTACTTGCTGGGAGCAGACACGAGTGCTATTTGCACTGTGTATGGCAAAGGGAGCAAAATAGTGACTTTCCTTACCAGAAAACAACTCTTGACCGTAGGACCAGAAACTGCATGTGATTCAACTCCATTTAGGACTGGGAAACAAACTCTAGCTTCCCTTACAAGAAACACACTCTGCTTTTGAGAAAAGAGCACTCTTCTACTCTACAGTGTTTCTTATAGTGCCAGAACAGTGAGCTTGCTCAGAAAAAAAAAACTGTGCTTCCTACACAAACGGGCTACATCTAGTTCATTTCTGCTTCGGAAACTGACAAGAACAGTAGCTCCTCTTCAGTGCAGTACACTGTACTTGCTGGGAGCAGATGCAAGTGCTATTTGCACTGTGTATGGCAATGGGAGCGCAATAGTGACTCTTCTTACCAGAAAACAACTCTTGTTCGTAGGACCAGAAACTGCATGGGATTCAACTCCGTTTCTGACTGGGAAACAAACACTAGCTAGCCTTACAAGAAACACACTCTGCATTTGAGAAAAGAACACTCTTCTACTCTACTGTGTTTCCTATGGTGTCCGAACAGTGAGCTTGCTCAGAACAAAAGAACTGTGCTTCCTACACACACGGGCTATATCTAGTACAACTCTGCTTAGGAAACTGACAAGAACAGTAGCTCCTCTTCAGTTCAATACACTGTACTTGCTGGGAGCAGACGGGAGTGCTATTTGCACTGTGTATGACAATGGGAGCTCCATAGTGACTCTTTTTACCAGAAAACAACTCTTGCTTGTGGACCAGAAACTGCATGTGATTCCACTCCATTTAACTGGGAAAGAAACGCTAGCTTGCCTTAGAAGAAACAGACTCTGCTTTTGAGAAAAGAGCACTCTTCTACTCTACTGTGTTTCCTATAGGGCCAGAACAGTGAGCTTGCTCAGAACAAAAGAACTGTGCTTCCTACACACACGGGCCATATCTAGTTCAACTCTGCTTAGGAAACTGAGAAGAACAGTAGATTCTCTTCAGTCTAATACACTGTACATGCTGGGAACAGACGCCAGTGCTATTTGCCCTGTGTATGACAATGGGAGCACAATAGTGACTCTTCATACCAGAAAACAACTCTTGTTCGTAGGACCAGAAACTGCATGGGATTCAACTCCATTTAGGACTGGGAAACAAACACTAACTTGCCTTACAAGAAACACACTCTGCTTTTGAGAAAAGAGCACTCTTCTACTCTACTGTGTTTCCTATAAGGCCAGAACAGTGAGCTTTCTCCGAACAAAAGAACTGTGCTTCCTACACAAAAGGGACATATCTAGTTCAACTCTGCTTGGAAACTGACAAGAACAGTAGCTCCTCTTCAGTCCAATACACTGTACTTGCTGGGAACAGACGAGAGTGCTATTTGCACTGTGTATGGCAAATGAAGCACAATAGTGACACTCCTTACCAGAAAACAACTCTTGATCGTTGTACCAAAAACTGCATGTGATTCAATTCCATTTAGGATTGGGAAACAAACGCTAGCTCACCTTACAAGAAACACACTCTGCTTTTGAGAAAAGAGCACTCTTCTACTCTACTGTGTATCCTATAGGGCCAGAACAGTGAGCATTCTCAGAACAAAAGAACTGTGCTTCCTACACACACGGGCCATATCTAGTTCAACTCTGCTTAGGAAACTGACAAGAACAGTAGCTCCTCTTCAGTCCAATACACTGTACATGCTGGGAACAGATGCGAGTGCTATTTGCACTCTGTATGGCATTGGGAGTGCAATAGTGACTCTTCTTACCAGAAAACAACTCTTGCTTGTAAGACCAGAAAGAGCATGGGATGCAAATCCGTTTCTGACTGGAAAACAAACACTAGCTAGCCTTACAAGAAACACACTCTGCTTTTAGGAAAGAGCACTCTTCTACTCTACTTTGTTTCCTATGGAGTCTGAACAGTGAGCTTGCTCAGAACAAAAGAAATGTCCTTCCTACACGCACGGGTCATATCTAGTTCAATTCTGCTTAGGAAACTGACAAGAACAGTAGGTCCTCTTCAGTCCAAATCTCTGTACTTGCTGGGAACAGACGCGATTGCTATTTGCACTGTGTATTGCAATGGGAGCACAATAGTGACTCTTTTTACCAGAACAAAACTCTTGCTCATAGGACAAGAAACTGCATGTGATTCAACTTCATTTAGGACTGGGAAACAAACGCTAGCTCGCCTTAGAAGAAACACACTCTGCTTTTGAGAAAAGAGCACTCTTCTACTCTGCTGTGTTTCCTACGGGGCCAGAGCAGTGTGCTTGCTCAGAACAAAAGAACTGTGCTTCCTACACACACCGTCCATATTTAGTTCAACTCTGCTTAGGAAACTGACAACAATAGTAGCTCCTCTTCAGTTCAATACATGGTACTTGCTGGGAGCAGACACGAGTGCTATTTGCACTGTGTATGGCAAAGGGAGCACAATAGTGACTCTTCTTACCAGAAAACAACTCTTGCTTGTAGGACCAGAAACTGAGTGGGATTCAACGAAGTTTCTGACTGGGAAACAAACACTAGCTAGCCTTAAAAGAAACACACTCTGCTTTTGAGAAAAGAGCACTCTTCTACTCTACTGTGTTTCCTATGGGGTCCGAACAGTGAGCTTGCTCAGAACAAAAGAACTGTGCTTCCTACACACCCGGGCCATATCTAGTTCAACTCTGCTTTGGAAACTGACAAGAACAGTAGATTGTCCTCAGTCCAATACATTGTACATGCTGGGAACAAACGACAGTGCTATTTGCGCTGTGTATGACAATGGGAGCATAATAGTGCCTCTTATTACCAGAAAACAACTCTTGCTTGTAGGACCAGAAACTGCATGTGATTCAACTCCATTTAGGACTGGGAAACAAATGCTAGCTCGCCTTAGAAGAAACACCCTCTGCTTTTGAGAAAAGAGCACTCATCTACTCTACTGTGTTTCCTATAAGTTCTGAACAGTGAGCTTGCTCAGAACAAAAGAACTGTGCTTCCTACACACACGGGCCATATCTAGTTCAACTCTGCTTAGGTAACTGACAAGAACAGTAGATTCTCTTCAGTCTAATACACTGTACATGCTAGTAACAGACGCCAGTGCTATTTGCCCTGTGTATGACAATGGGAGCACAATAGTGACTCTTCATACCAGAAAACAACTATTGTTCGTAGGACCAGAAACTGCATGGGATTCAACTCCATTTAGGACTGGGAAACAAACACTAACTTGCCTTACAAGAAACACACTCTGCTTTTGAGAAAAGAGCACTCTTCTACTCTACTGTTTTTCCTATAAGGCCAGAACAGTGAGCTTTCTCAGAACAAAAGAACTGTGCTTCCTACACAAAAGGGACATATCTAGTTCAACTCTGCTTAGGAAACTGACAAGAACAGTAGCTCCTCTTCAGTCCAATACACTGTACTTGCTGGGAACAGATGCGAGTGCTATTTGCACTGTGTGTGGCAAAGGTAACACAATAGTGACGTTCCTTACCAGAAAACAACTCTTGATCGTAGTACCAAAAACTGCATGTGATTCAATTCCATTTAGGATTGGGAAACAAACTCTAGCTCACCTTACAAGAAACACACTCTGCTTTTGAGAAAAGAGCACTCTTCTACTCTACTGTGTATCCTATAGGGCCAGAACAGTGAGCATTCTCAGAACAAAAGAACTGTGCTTCCTACACACACGGGCCATATCTAGTTCAACTCTGCTTAGGAAACTGACAAGAACATTAGCTCCTCTTCAGTCCAATACACTGTACATGCTGGGAACAGATGCGAGTGCTATTTGCACTCTGTATGGCAATGGGAGTGCAATAGTGACTCTTCTTACCAGAAAACAACTATTGTTCGTAGGACCAGAAACTGCATGGGATTCAACTCCATTTAGGACTGGGAAACAAACCCTAGCTCGCCTTACAAGAAACACACTCTGCTTTTGAGAAAAGAGCACTCTTCTGCTCTACTGTGTTTCCTAAAGGGCCAGAACAGTGAGCTTGCTCAGAACAAAAGAACTGTGCTTCCTACACACACGGGCCACATCTAGTTCAACTCTGCATAGGAAACTGACAAGATCAGTAGCTCCTCTTCTGTCTAATACAATGTACATGCTGGGAGCAGACACGAGAGCTATTTGCACTGTGTATGTCAATGTGAGCTCAATAGTGACTCTTCCCACCAGAAAACAACTCTTGATCGTAGTACCAAAAACTGCATGTGATTCAACTCCATTTAGGACTGGGAAACAAACCCTAGCTCGCCTTAGAAGAAACACACTCTGCTTTTGAGAAAAGAGCACTCTTCTACACTACTGTGTTTCTTATAGGGCCAGAACAGTGAGCATGCTCAGAACAAAAGAACTGTGCTTCCTACACACACGGGCCATATCTAGTTCAACTCTGCTTAGGAAACTGACAAGAACAGTAGCTCCTCTTCAGTCCAATACACTGTACATGCTGGGAACAGATGCGAGTGCTATTTGCACTCTGTATGGCAATGGGAGTGCAATAGTGACTCTTCTTACCAGAAAACAACTCTTGCTTGTAAGACCAGAAAGTGCATGGGATTCAACTCCGTTTCTGACTGGAAAACAAACACTAGCTAGCCTTACAAGAAACACACTCTGCTTTTAGGAAAGAGCACTCTTCTACTCTACTGTGTTTCCTATGGAGTCTGAACAGTGAGCTTGCTCAAAACAAAAGAAATGTCCTTCCTACACACACGGGTCATATCTAGTTCAACTCTGCTTAGGAAACTGACAAGAACAGTAGGTCCTCTTCAGTCCAAAACACTGTACTTGCTGGGAACAGACGCGATTGCTATTTGCACTGTGTATTGCAATGGGAGCACAATAGTGACTCTTTTTACCAGAAAAAACTCTTGCTCATAGGACAAGAAACTGCATGTGATTCAACTTCATTTAGGACTGGGAAACAAACGCTAGCTCGCCTTAGAAGAAAGACACACTGCTTTTGAGAAAAGAGCACTCTTCTACTCTACTGTGTTTCCTAAAGGGCCAGAACAGTGAGCTTGCTCAGAACAAAAGAACTGTGCTTCCTACACACACCGTCCATATTTAGTTCAACTCTGCTTAGGAAACTGACAACAATAGTAGCTCCTCTTCAGTTCAATGCACGGTACTTGCTGGGAGCAGAAACGAGTGCTATTTGCACTGTGTATGGCAAAGGGAGCACAATAGTGACTCTTCTTACCAGAAAACAACTATGGATTGTAGGACCAGAAACTGAGTGGTATTCAACTCCGTTTCTGACTGGGAAACAAACACTAGTTAGCCTTACAAGAAACACACTCTGCTTTTGAGAAAAGAGCATTCTTCTACTCTACTGTGTTTCCTATGGGGTCCGAACAGTGAGCTTGCTCAGAACAAAAGAACTGTGCTTCCTACACACCCGGGCCATATCTAGTTCAACTCTGCTTTGGAAACTGACAAGAACAGTAGATCGTCCTCAGTATAATACATTGTACATGCTGGGAACAAACGACAGTGCTATTTGCGCTGTGTATGACAAAGGGAGCGTAATAGTGCCTCTTATTACCAGAAAACAACTCTTGCTTGTAGGACCAGAAACTGCATGTGATTCAACTCCATTTAGGACTGGGAAACAAATGCTAGCTCGCCTTAGAAGAAACACCCTCTGCTTTTGAAAAAAGAGCACTCATCTACTCTACTGTGTTTCCTATAAGTTCTGAACAGTGAGCTTGCTCAGAACAAAAGAACTGTGCTTCCTACACACACGGGCCATATCTAGTTCAACTCTGCTTAGGAAACTGACTAGAACAGTAGATCCTCTTCAGTCCAATACACTGTACATGCTAGTAACAGACGCCAGTGCTATTTGCCCTGTGTATGACAATGGGAGCACAATAGTGACTCTTCATACCAGAAAACAACTATTGTTCGTAGGACCAGAAACTGCATGGGATTCAACTCCATTTAGGACTGGGAAACAAACCCTAGCTCGCCTTACAAGAAACACACTCTGCTTTTGAGAAAAGAGCACTCTTCTGCTCTACTGTGTTTCCTAAAGGGCCAGAACAGTGAGCTTGCTCAGAACAAAAGAACTGTGCTTCCTACACACACGGGCCACATCTAGTTCAACTCTGCATAGGAAACTGACAAGATCAGTAGCTCCTCTTCTGTCTAATACAATGTACATGCTGGGAGCAGACGTGAGAGCTATTTGCACTGTGTATGTCAATGGGAGCTCAATAGTGACTCTTCCCACCAGAAAACAACTCTTGCCTGTAGGACCAGAAACTGCATGTGATTCAACTCCATTTAGGACTGGGAAACAAACCCTAGCTCGCCTTAGAAGAAACACACTCTGCTTTTGAGAAAAGAGCACTCTTCTACACTACTGTGTTTCTTAGAGGGCCAGAACAGTGAGCTTGCTCAGAACAAAAGAACTGTGCTTCCTACACACACGGGCCATATCTAGTTCAACTCTGCTTAGGAAACTGACAAGAACAGTAGCTCCTCTTCAGTCCAATACACTGTACAGGCTGGGAACAGATGCGAGTGCTATTTGCACTCTGTATGGCAATGGGAGTGCAATAGTGACTCTTCTTACCAGAAAACAACTCTTGCTTGTAAGACCAGAAACTGCATGGGATTCAACTTCGTTTCTGACTGGAAAACAAACACTAGCTAGCCTTACAAGAAACACACTCTGCTTTTAGGAAAGAGCACTCTTCTACTCTACTGTGTTTCCTATGGAGTCTGAACAGTGAGCTTGCTCAGAACAAAAGAAATGTCCTTCCTACACACACGGGTCATATCTAGTTCAACTCTGCTTAGGAAACTGACAAGAACAGTAGGTCCTCTTCAGTCCAAAACACTGTACTTGCTGGGAACAGACGCGATTGCTATTTGCACTGTGTATTGCAATGGGAGCACAATAGTGACTCTTTTTACCAGAAAAAAACTCTTGCTCATAGGACAAGAAACTGCATGTGATTCAACTTCATTTAGGACTGGGAAACAAACGCTAGCTCGCCTTAGAAGAAACACACTCTGCTTTTGAGAAAAGAGCACTCTTCTACTCTACTGTGTTTCCTAAAGGGCCAGAACAGTGAGCTTGCTCAGAACAAAAGAACTGTGCTTCCTACACACACCGTCCATATTTAGTTCAACTCTGCTTAGGAAACTGACAACAATAGTAGCTGCTCTTCAGTTCAATACACGGTACTTGCTGGGAGCAGAAACGAGTGCTATTTGCACTGTGTATGGCAAAGGGAGCACAATAGTGACTCTTCTTACCAGAAAACAACTATGGATTGTAGGACCAGAAACTGAGTGGTATTCAACTCCGTTTCTGACTGGGAAACAAACACTAGCTAGCCTTACAAGAAACACACTGTGCTTTTGAGAAAAGAGCATTCTTCTACTCTACTGTGTTTCCTATGGGGTCCGAACAGTGAGCTTGCTCAGAACAAAAGAACTGTGCTTCCTACACACCCGGGCCATATCTAGTTCAACTCTGCTTTGGAAACTGACAAGAACAGTAGATCGTCCTCAGTCCAATACATTGTACATGCTGGGAACAAACGACAGTGCTATTTGCGCTGTGTATGACAATGGGAGCGTAATCGTGCCTCTTATTACCAGAAAACAACTCTTGCTTGTAGGACCAGAAACTGCATGTGATTCAACTCCATTTAGGACTGGGAAACAAATGCTAGATCGCCTTAGAAGAAACACCCTCTGCTTTTGAGAAAAGAGCACTCATCTACTCTACTGTGTTTCCTATAAGTTCTGAACAGTGAGCTTGCTCAGAACAAAAGAACTGTGCTTCCTACACACACGGGCTATATCTAGTTCAACTCTGCTTAGGAAACTGACAAGAACAGTAGCTCCTCTTCAGTCCAATACACTGTACATGCTGGGAACAGATGCGAGTGCTATTTGCACTCTGTATGGCAATGGGAGTGCAATAGTGACTCTTCTTACCAGAAAACAACTCTTGCTTGTAAGACCAGAAACTGCATGGGATTCAACTCCGTTTCTGACTGGAAAACAAACACTAGCTAGCCTTACAAGAAACACACTCTGCTTTTAGGAAAGAGCACTCTTCTACTCTACTGTGTTTCCTATGGAGTCTGAACAGTGAGCTTGCTCAGAACAAAAGAAATGTCCTTCCTACACACACGGGTCATATCTAGTTCACCTCTGCTTAGGAAACTGACAAGAACAGTAGGTCTTCTTCAGTCCAAAACACTGTACTTGCTGGGAACAGACGCGATTACTATTTGCACTGTGTATTGCAATGGGAGCACAATAGTGACTCTTTTTACCAGAAAAAAAACTCTTGCTCATAGGACAAGAAACTGCATGTGATTCAACTTCATTTAGGACTGGGAAACAAACGCTAGCTCGCCTTAGAAGAAACACACTCTGCTTTTGAGAAAAGAGCACTCTTCTACTCTACTGTGTTTCCTAAAGCGCCAGAACAGTGAGCTTGCTCAGAACTAAAGAACTGTGCTTCCTACACACACCGTCCATATTTAGTTCAACTCTGCTTAGGAAACTGACAACAATAGTAGCTCCTCTTCAGTTCAATACACGGTACTTGCTGGGAGCAGACACGAGTGCTATTTGCACTGTGTATGGCAAAGGGAGCACAATAGTGACTCTTCTTACCAGAAAACATCTCTTGATTGTAGGACCAGAAACTGAGTGGTATTCAACTCTGTTTCTGACTGGGAAACAAACACTAGCTAGCCTTAGAAGAAACACACTCTGCTTTTGAGAAAAGAGCATTCTTCTACTCTACTGTGTTTCCTATGGGGTCCGAACAGTGAGCTTGCTCAGAACAAAAGAACTGTGCTTCCTACACACACAGGCCATATCTAGTTCAACTCTGCTGAGGAAACTGACAAGAAGAGTAGATCCTCTTCAGTCCAATACACTTTACATGCTGGGAACAGACCCCCGTGCTATTTGCCCTGTGTATGACAATGGGAGCACAATAGTGACTCTTCTTACCAGAAAACAACTCTTGCTCGTAGGACCAGAAACTGCATGGGATTCAACTCCATTTAGGACTGGGAAACAAACGCTAGCTTGCCTTACGAGAAACACACTCTGCTTTTGAAAAAAGAGCACTCTTCTACTCTACTGTGTTTCCTATGGGGTCCGAACAGTGAGCTTGCTCAGAAAAAAAGAACTGTGCTTCCCACACACATGGGCCATATCTAGTTCAACTCTGCTTCGGAAACTGACAAGAACAGTAGCTCCTCTTCAGTCCAATACACTGTACTTGCTGGGAGCAGACTCGAGTGCTATTTGCACTGTGTATGGCAAAGGGAGCACCATAGTGACTTTCCTTACCAGAAAACAACTGTTGCTCGTAGTACCAGAAACTGCATGGGATTCAATTCCATTTAGGACTGGGAAACAAACGCTAGCTCCCCTTACAAAAAACACACTCTGCTTTTGAGAAAAGAGCATTCTTCTACTCTACTGTGTTTCCTAAAGGGCCAGAACAGTGAGCTTGCTCAGAACAAAAGAACTGTGCTTCATACACACGGGCCATATCTAGTTCAACTCTGCTTAGGAAACTGACAAGAACCGTAGCTCCTCTTCAGTCCAATACACTGTACTTGCTAGGAGCAGACGTGAGTGCTATTTACACTGTGTATGGCAATGGGAGCGCAATAGTGACTCTTCTACCAGAAAACAACTCTTGCTTGTAGGACCAGAAACTGCATGGGATTCAACTTCATTTCTCACTGGGAAACAAACACTAGCTAGCCTTACAAGAAACACACTCTGCTTTTGAGAAAAGAGCACTCCTCTACTCTACTGTGTTTCCTATAGTTTCAGAACAATGAGCTTGCTCAGAACAAAAGAACTGTGCTTCCTACACACACGGGCCATATCTAGTTCAACTCTGCATAGGAAACTGACAAGAACAGTAGCTCCTCTTCTGTCTAATACAATGTACTTGCTGGGAGCAGACGCCAGAGCTATTTGCACTGTGTATGAAAATGGGAGCTCAATTGTGACTCTTCCCACCAGAAAACAACTCTTGCCTGTAGGACCAGAAACTGCATGTGATTCAACTCCATTTAGGACTGGGAAACAATCCATAGCTCGCCTTAGAAGTAACACACTCTGCTTTTGAGAAAAGAGCACTCTTCTAATCTATTGTGTTTCTTATAGGGCCAGAACAGTGAGCTTGCTCAGAACAAAAGAACTGTGCTTCCTATACACACGGACCTTATCTAGTTCAACTCCACTTAGGAAACTGACAAGAACAGTACCTCCTCTTCTGTCTAATACACTGTACTTGCTAGGAGCAGAAGCGAGTGCTATTTGCACTGTGTATGGCAATGGGAGCACAATAGTGACTCTTCTTACCAGAAAACAACTCTTGCTCGTAGGACCAGAAACTGCATGGGATTCAACTTCATTTCTCACTGGGAAACAAACACTAGCTAGCCTTACAAGAAACACACTCTGCTTTTGAGAAAAGAGCACTCGCCTACTCTACTGTGTTTCCTTTGGGTTCCGAACAGTGAGCTTGCTCAGAAAAAAAGAACTGTGCTTACTATACACACGGGTCATATCTAGTTCAACTCTGCTTAGGAAACTGACAAGAACAGTAGCTCCCCTTCGTTCCAATACACTGTACTTGCTGGGAGCAGACGCGAGTGCTATTTGCACTGTGTATGGCAATGGGAGCGCAATAGTGACTCTTCTTACCAGAAAACAACTCTTGCTCGTAGGAACAGAAACTGCGTGTGATTCAACTCTGTTTCTGACTGGGAAACAAACACTAGCTAGCCTTACAAGAAATACACTCTGCTTTTGAGAAAAGAGCACTCGCCTACTCTACTGTGTTTCCTATGGGGTCCGAACAGTGAGCTTGCTCAGAACAAAAGAACTGTGCTTCCTACACACACGGGCCATATCTAGTTCAACTCTGCTTAGGAAACTGACAAGAACAGTAGATCCTCTTCAGTCCAATACACTGTACATGCTGGGAACAGATGCCAGTGCTATTTGCCCTGTGTATGACAATGGGAGCGTAGTAGTGACTCTTCTTACCAGAAAACAACTATTGCTCATAGGACAAGAAACTGCATGGGATTCAACTCCATTTATGACTGGGAAACAAACGCTAGCTCGCCTTACAAGAAATACACTCTGATTTTGAAAAAGAGCACTCTTATACTCTACTGTGTTTCCTATGGGGACCGAACAGTGAGCTTGCTCAGAAAAAAAGAACTGTGCTTACTATACACACGGGTCATATCTAGTTCAACTCTGCTTAGGATACTGACAAGAACAGTAGCTCCCCTTCTTTCCAATACACTGTACATGATGGGAGCAGACGAGAGTGCTATTTGCACTGTATGTGGTAAGGGAGCACAATAGTGACTTTCTTTACCAGAAAACAACTCTTGCTTGTAGGACCAAAAACTGCATGTGATTCAACTCCATTTAGGACTGGGAAACAAACACTAGCTCGCCTTACAAGAAATACACTCTGCTTTTGAGAAAAGAGTACTCTTCTACTCTACTGTGTTTCCTATGGGGTCTGAACAGTGAGCTTACTCAGAACAAAAGAACTGTGCTTCCTACACACACGGGCCATATGTAGTTCAACTCTGCTCAGGAAACTGACAGGAATAGTAGCTCCTCTTCATTCCAATACACTGTACTTGCTGGAAGCAGACGCGAGAGCGATTTGCACTGTATATGACATTGGGAGCTCAATAGTGACTCTTCTTACCAGAAAACAACTCTTGCTCGTAGGACCAGAAACTGCATGGGATTCAACTTCGTTTCTGACTGGGAAACAAACACTAGCTAGCCTTACAAGAAACACACTCTGCTTTTGAGAAAAGAGCACTCTTCTACTCTACTGTGTTTCCTATAGGGCCAGAACAGTGAGCTTGCTCAGAACAAAGAACTGTGCTTCCTACACACACGGGCCATATCTAGTTCAACTCTGCTTAGGAAACTGACAAGAACAGTAGATTCTCTTCAGTCTAATACACTGTACATGCTGGGAACAGACGCCAGTGCTATTTGCCCTGTGTATGACAATGGGAGCACAATAGTGACTCTTCATACCAGAAAACAACTATTGTTCGTAGGACCAGAAACTGCATGGGATTCAACTCCATTTAGGACTGGAAAACAAACACTAACTTGCCTTACAGGAAACACACTCTGCTTTTGAGAAAAGAGAACTCTTCTACTCTACTGTGTTTCCTATAAGGCCAGAAGAGTGAGCTTTCTCAGAACAAAAGAACTGTGCTTCCTACACACACGGGACATATCTAGTTCAACTCTGCTTAGGAAACTGACAAGAACAGTAGCTCCTCTTCAGTTCAATACACTGTACTTGCTGGGAACAGACGCGAGTGCTATTTGCACTGTGTATGGCAAATGTAGCACAATAGTGACACTCCTTACCAGAAAACAACTCTTGATCGTAGTACCAAAAACTGCATGTGATTCAATTCCATTTAGGATTGGGAAACAAACGCTAGCTCACCTTACAAGAAACACACTCTGCTTTTGAGAAAAGAGCACTCTTCTACTCTACTGTGTATCCTATAGGGCCAGAACAGTGAGCATTCTCAGAACAAAAGAACTGTGCTTCCTACACACACGGGCCATATCTAGTTCAACTCTGCTTAGGAAACTGACAAGAACAGTAGCTCCTCTTCAGTCCAATACACTGTACAGGCTGGAAACAGATGCGAGTGCTATTTGCACTCTGTATGGCAATGGGAGTGCAATAGTGACGCTTCTTACCAGAAAACAACTCTTGCTTGTAAGACCAGAAACTGCATGGAATTCAACTCCGTTTCTGACTGGAAAACAAACACTAGCTAGCCTTACAAGAAACACACTCTGCTTTTAGGAAAGAGCACTCTTCTACTCTACTGTGTTTCCTATGGAGTCTGAACAGTGAGCTTGCTCAGAACAAAAGAAATGTCCTTCCTACACGCACGGGTCATATCTAGTTCAACTCTGCTTAGGAAACTGACAAGAACAGTAGGTCCTCTTCAGTCCAAAACTCTGTACTTGCTGGGAACAGACGCGATTGCTATTTGCACTGTTTATTGCAATGGGAGCACAATAGTGACTCTTTTTACCAGAAAAAAACTCTTGCTCATAGGACAAGAAACTGCATGTGATTCAACTTCATTTAGGACTGGGAAACAAACGCTAGCTCGCCTTAGAAGAAACACACTCTGCTTTTGAGAAAAGAGCACTCTTCTACTCTACTGTGTTTCCTAAAGGGCCAGAACAGTGAGCTTGCTCAGAACAAAAGAACTGTGCTTCCTACACACACCGTCCATATTTAGTTCAACTCTGCTTAGGAAACTGACAACAATAGTAGCTCCTCTTCAGTTCAATACACGGTACTTGCTGGGAGCAGAAACGAGTGCTATTTGCACTGTGTATGGCAAAGGGAGCACAATAGTGACTCTTCTTACCAGAAAACAACTATGGATTGTAGGACCAGAAACTGAGTGGTATTCAACTCCGTTTCTGACTGGGAAACAAACACTAGCTAGCCTTACAAGAAACACACTCTGCTTTTGAGAAAAGAGCACTCTTCTACTCTACTGTGTTTCCTATGGGGTCCGAACAGTGAGCTTTCAGAACAAAAGAACTGTGCTTCCTACACACCCGGGCCATATCTAGTTCAACTCTGCTTTGGAAACTGACAAGAACAGTAGATCGTCCTCAGTCCAATACATTGTACATGCGGGGAAAAAACGACAGTGCTATTTGTGCTGTGTATGACAATGGGAGCATAATAGTGCCTCTTATTACCAGAAAACAACTCTTGCTTGTAGGACCAGAAACTGCATGTGATTCAACTCCATTTAGGACTGGGAAACAAATGCTAGCTCGCCTTAGAAGAAACACCCTCTGCTTTTGAGAAAAGAGCACTCATCTACTCTACTGTGTTTCCTATAAGTTCTGAACATTGAGCTTGCTCAGAACAAAAGAACTGTGCTTCCTACACACACGGGCCATATCTAGTTCAACTCTCCTTAGGAAACTGACAAGAACAGTAGATTCTCTTCAGTCTAATACACTGTACATGCTAGTAACAGACGCCAGTGCTATTTGCCCTGTGTATGACAATGGGAGCACAATAGTGACTCTTCATACCAGAAAACAACTATTGTTCGTAGGACCAGAAACTGCATGGGATTCAACTCCATTTAGGACTGGGAAACAAACACTAACTTGCCTTACAAGAAACACACTCTGCTTTTGAGAAAAGAGCACTCTTCTACTCTACTGTTTTTCCTATAAGGCCAGAACAGTGAGCTTTCTCAGAACAAAAGAACTGTGCTTCCTACACAAAAGGGACATATCTAGTTCAACTCTGCTTAGGAAACTGACAAGAACAGTAGCTCCTCTTCAGTCCAATACACTGTACTTGCTGGGAACAGATGCGAGTGCTATTTGCACTGTGTATGGCAAAGGTAACACAATAGTGACTTTCCTTACCAGAAAACAACTCTTGATCGTAGTACCAAAAACTGCATGTGATTCAATTCCATTTAGGATTGGGAAACAAACGCTAGCTCACCTTACAAGAAACACACTCTGCTTTTGAGAAAAGAGCACTCTTCTACTCTACTGTGTATCCTATAGGGCCAGAACAGTGAGCATTCTCAGAACAAAAGAACTGTGCTTCCTACACACACCGGCCATATCTAGTTCAACTCTGCTTAGGAAACTGACAAGAACAGTAGCTCCTCTTCAGTCCAATACACTGTACATGCTGGGAACAGATGCGAGTGCTATTTGCACTCTGTATGGCAATGGGAGTGCAATAGTGACTCTTCTTACCAGAAAACAACTCTTGCTTGTAAGACCAGAAAGTGCATGGGATTCAACTCCGTTTCTGACTGGAAAACAAACACTAGCTAGCCTTACAAGAAACACACTCTGCTTTTAGGAAAGAGCACTCTTCTACTCTACTGTGTTTCCTATGGAGTCTGAACAGTGAGCTTGCTCAGAACAAAAGAAATGTCCTTCCTACACACACGGGTCATATCTAGTTCAACTCTGCTTAGGAAACTGACAAGAACAGTAGGTCCTCTTCAGTCCAAAACACTGTACTTGCTGGGAACAGACGCGATTGCTATTTGCACTGTGCATTGCAATGGGAGCACAATAGTGACTCTTTTTACCAGAAAAAAACTCTTGCTCATAGGACAAGAAACTGGATGTGATTCAACTTCATTTAGGACTGGGAAACAAACGCTAGCTCGCCTTAGAAGAAACACACTCTGCTTTTGAGAAAAGAGCACTCTTCTACTCTACTGTGTTTCCTAAAGGGCCAGAACAGTGAGCTTGCTCAGAACTAAAGAACTGTGCTTCCTACACACACCGTCCATATTTAGTTCAACTCTGCTTAGGAAACTGACAACAATAGTAGCTCCTCTTCAGTTCAATACACGGTACTTGCTGGGAGCAGAAACGAGTGCTATTTGCACTGTGTATGGCAAAGGGAGCACAATAGTGACTCTTCTTACCAGAAAACAACTATGGATTGTAGGACCAGAAACTGAGTGGTATTCAACTCCGTTTCTGACTGGGAAACAAACACTAGCTAGCCTTACAAGAAACACACTCTGCTTTTGAGAAAAGAGCACTCTTCTACTCTACTGTGTTTCCTATGGGGTCCGAACAGTGAGCTTGCTCAGAACAAAAGAACTGTGCTTCCTACACACCCGGACCATATCTAGTTCAAGTCTGCTTTGGAAACTGACAAGAACAGTAGATCGTCCTCAGTCCAATACATTGTACATGCTGGGAACAAACGACAGTGCTATTTGCGCTGTGTATGACAATGGGAGCGTAATAGTGCCTCTTATTACCAGAAAACAACTCTTGCTTGTAGGACCAGAAACTGCATGTGATTCAACTCCATTTAGGACTGGGAAACAAATGCTAGCTCGCCTTAGAAGAAACACCCTCTGCTTTTGAGAAAAGAACACTCATCTACTCTACTGTGTTTCCTATAAGTTCTGAACAGTGAGCTTGCTCAGAACAAAAGAACTGTGCTTCCTACACACACGGGCCATATCTAGTTCAACTCTGCTTTGGAAACTGACAAGAACAGTAGATCGTCCTCAGTCCAATACATTGTACATGCTGGGAACAAAAGACAGTGCTATTTGCCCTGTGTATGACAATGGGAGCACAATAGTGACTCTTCATACCAGAAAACAACTATTGTTCATAAGACCAGAAACTGCATGGGATTCAACTCCATTTAGGACTGGGAAACTAACCCTAGCTCGCCTTACAAGAAACACACTCTGCTTTTGAGAAAAGAGCACTCTTCTGCTCTACTGTGTTTCCTAAAGGGTCAGAACAGTGAGCTTGCTCAGAACAAAAGAACTGTGCTTCCTACACACACGGGCCACATCTAGTTCAACTCTGCATAGGAAACTGACAAGATCAGTAGCTCCTCTTCTGTCTAATACAATGTACATGCTGGGAGCAGACGTGAGAGCTATTTGCACTGTGTATGTCAATGGGAGCTCAATAGTGACTCTTCCCACCAGAAAACAACTCTTGCCTGTAGGACCAGAAACTGCATGTGATTCAACTCCATTTAGGACTGGGAAAAAACCCTAGCTCGCCTTAGAAGAAACACACTCTGCTTTTGAGAAAAGAGCACTCTTCTACACTACTGTGTTTCTTATAGGGCCAGAACAGTGAGCTTGCTCAGAACAAAAGAAATGTGTGTCCTACACACACGGGCCATATCTAGTTCAACTCTGCTTAGGAAACTGACAAGAACAGTAGCTCCTCTTCTGTCTAATTCAATGTACTTGCTGGGAGCAGACGCGAGAGCTATTTGCACTGTGTATGACAATGGGAGCTCAATAGTGACTCTTCCCACCAGAAAACAACTCTTGCCTGTAGGACCAGAAACTGCATGTGATTCAACTCCTTTTAGGAGTGGGAAACAAACCTTAGCTCGCCTTAGATGAAACACACTCTGCTTTTGAGAAAAGAGCACTCTACTACTCTACTGTTTTTCATATAGGGCCAGGACAGTGAGCTTGCTCAGAACAAAAGAACTGTGCTTCCTACACACACAGGCCATATCTAGTTCAACTCTGCTGAGGAAACTGACAAGAAGAGTAGATCCTCTTCAGTCCAATACACTTTACATGCTGGGAATAGACCCCCGTGCTATTTGCCCTGTGTATGACAATGGGAGCACAATAGTGACTCTTCTTACCAGAAAACAACTCTTGCTCGTAGGACCAGAAACTGCATGGGATTCAACTCCATTTAGGACTGGGAAACAAACGCTAGCTTGCCTTACGAGAAACACACTCTGCTTTTGAAAAAAGAGCACTCTTCTACTCTACTGTGTTTCCTATGGGGTCCGAACTGTGAGCTTGCTCAGAAAAAAAGAACTGTGCTTCCCACACACATGGGCCATATCTAGTTCAACTCTGCTTCGGAAACTGACAAGAACAGTAGCTCCTCTTCAGTCCAATACACTGTACTTGCTGGGAGCAGACGCGAGTGCTATTTGCACTGTATATGGCAAAGGGAGCACCATAGTGTCTTTCCTTACCAGAAAACAACTGTTGCTCGTAGTACCAGAAACTGCATGTGATTCAATTCCATTTAGGACTGGGAAACAAACGCTAGCTCCCCTTACAAGAAACACACTCTGCTTTTGAGAAAAGAGCATTCTTCTACTCTACTGTGTTTCCTAAAGGGCCAGAACAGTGAGCTTGCTCAGAACAAAAGAACTGTGCTTCATACACACGGGCCATATCTAGTTCAACTCTGCTTAGGAAACTGACAAGAACGTTAGCTCCTCTTCAGTCCAATACACTGTACTTGCTAGGAGCAGACGTGAGTGCTATTTACACTGTGTATGGCAATGGGAGCGCAATAGTGACTCTTCTACCAGAAAACAACTCTTGCTCGTAGGACCAGAAACTGCATGGGATTCAACTCCATTTAGGACTGGAAAACAAACACTAGCTAGCCTTACAAGAAACACACTCTGCTTTTAGGAAAGAGCACTCTTCTACTCTACTGTGTTTCCTATGGAGTCTGAACAGTGAGCTTGCTCAGAACAAAAGAAATGTCCTTCCTACACGCACGGGTCATATCTAGTTCAACTCTGCTTAGGAAACTGACAAGAACAGTAGGTCCTCTTCAGTCCAAAACACTGTACTTGCTGGGAACAGACGCGATTGCTATTTGCACTGTGTATTGCAATGGGAGCACAATAGTGACTCTTTTTACCAGAAAAAAACTCTTGCTCATAGGACAAGAAACTGGATGTGATTCAACTTCATTTAGGACTGGGAAACAAACGCTAGCTCGCCTTAGAAGAAACACACTCTGCTTTTGAGAAAAGAGCACTCTTCTACTCTACTGTGTTTCCTAAAGGGCCAGAACAGTGAGCTTGCTCAGAACAAAAGAACTGTGCTTCCTACACACACCGTCCATATTTAGTTTAACTCTGCTTAGGAAACTGACAACAATAGTAGCTCCTCTCAGTTCAATGCACGGTACTTGCTGGGAGCAGACACGAGTGCTATTTGCACTGTGTATGGCAAAGGGAGCACAATAGTGACTCTTATTACCAGAAAACAACTCTTGCTTGTAGGACCAGAAACTGAGTGGGATTCAACTCCGTTTCTGACTGGGCAACAAACACTAGCTAGCCTTACAAGAAACACACTCTGCTTTTGAGAAAAGAGCACTCTTCTACTCTACAGTGTTTCCTATAGGGCAAGAACTTTGACCTTGCTCAGAACAAAAGAACTGTGCTTCCTACACACACGGGCCATATCTAGTTCAACTCTGCTTAGGAAACTGACAAGAACAGTAGATTCTCTTCAGTCTAATACACTGTACATGCTGGGAACAGACGCCAGTGCTATTTGCCCTGTGTATGGCAAAGGGAGCACAATAGTGACTCTTCTTACCAGAAAACAACTATGGATTGTAGGACCAGAAACTGAGTGGTATTCAACTCCGTTTCTGACTGGGAAACAAACACTAGCTAGCCTTACAAGAAACACACTCTGCTTTTGAGAAAAGAGCACTCTTCTACTCTACTGTGTTTCCTATGGTGTCCGAACAGTGAGCTTGCTCAGAACAAAAGAACTGTGCTTCCTACACACCCGGACCATATCTAGTTCAACTCTCCTTTGGAAACTGACAAGAACAGTAGATCGTCCTCAGTCCAATACATTGTACATGCTGGGAACAAACGACAGTGCTATTTGCGCTGTGTATGACAATGGGAGCGTAATAGTGCCTCTTATTACCAGAAAACAACTCTTGCTTGTAGGACCAGAAACTGCATGTGATTCAACTCCATTTAGGACTGGGAAACAAATGCTAGCTCGCCTTAGAAGAAACACCCTCTGCTTTTGAGAAAAGAGCACTCATCTACTCTACTGTGTTTCCTGTAAGTTCTGAACAGTGAGCTTGCTCAGAACAAAAGAACTGTGCTTCCTACACACACGGGCCATATCTAGTTCAACTCTGCTTAGGAAACTGACAAGAACAGTAGCTCCTCTTCAGTCCAATACACTGTACATGCTGGGAACAGATGCGAGTGCTATTTCACTCTGTATGGCAATGGGAGTGCAATAGTGACTCTTCTTACCAGAAAACAACTCTTGCTTGTAAGACCAGAAACTGCATGGGATTCAACTCCGTTTCTGACTGGAAAACAAACACTAGCTAGCCTTACAAGAAACACACTCTGCTTTTAGGAAAGAGCACTCTTCTACTCTACTGTGTTTCCTATGGAGTCTGAACAGTGAGCTTCCTCAGAACAAAAGAAATGTCCTTCCTACACACGGGTCATATCTAGTTCACCTCTGCTTAGGAAACTGACAAGAACAGTAGGTCTTCTTCAGTCCAAAACACTGTACTTGCTGAAAACAGACGAGATTGCTATTTGCACTGTGTATTGCAATGGGAGCACAATAGTGACTCTTTTTACCAGAAAAAAAACTCTTGCTCATAGGACAAGAAACTGCATGTGATTCAACTTCATTTAGGACTGGGAAACAAACGCTAGCTCGCCTTAGAAGAAACACACTCTGCTTTTGAGAAAAGAGCACTCTTCTACTCTACTGTGTTTCCTAAAGTGCCAGAACAGTGAGCTTGCTCAGAACTAAAGAACTGTGCTTCCTAAACACACCGTCCATATTTAGTTCAACTCTGCTTAGGAAACTGACAACAATAGTAGCTCCTCTTCAGTTCAATACACGGTACTTGCTGGGAGCAGAAACGAGTGCTATTTGCACTGTGTATGGCAAAGGGAGCACAATAGTGACTCTTCTTACCAGAAAACATCTCTTGATTGTAGGACCAGAAACTGAGTGGTATTCAACTCCGTTTCTGACTGGGAAACAAACACTAGCTAGCCTTACAAGAAACACACTCTGCTTTTGAGAAAAGAGCACTCTTCTACTCTACTGTGTTTCCTATGGGGTCCGAACAGTGAGCTTGCTCAGAACAAAAGAACTGTGCTTCCTACACACACGGCCACATCTAGTTCAACTCTGCATAGGAAACTGACAAGAACAGTTGCTCCTCTTCTGTCTAATACAATGTACATGCTGGGAGCAGACGCGAGAGCTATTTGCACTGTTTATGACAATGGGAGCTCAATAGTGACTCTTCCCACCAGAAAACAACTCTTGCCTGTAGGACCAGAAACTGCATGTGATTCAACTCCATTTAGGACTGGGAAACAAACCCTAGCTCGCTTTAGAAGAAACACACTCTGCTTTTGAGAAAAGAGCACTCTTCTACACTACTGTGTTTCTTATAGGGCCAGAACAGTGAGCTTGCTCAGAACAAAAGAACTGTGCTTCCTATACACACGGACCATATCTAGTTCAACTCTGCTTAGGAAACTGACAAGAACAGTAGCTCCTCTTCAGTCCAATACACTGTACTTGCTGGGAGCAGACGCGAGTGCTATTTGCAGTGTGTATGGCAAAGGGAGCGCAATAGTGACTCTTCTTACCAGAAAACATCTCTTACTCGTAGGACCAGAAACTGCGTGTGATCCAACTCTGTTTCTGACTGGGAAACAAACACTAGCTAGCCTTACAAGAAACACACTCTGCTTTTGAGAAAAGAGCACTCGCCTACTCTACTGTGTTTCCTTTGGGTTCCGAACAGTGAGCTTGCTCAGAACAAAAGAACTGTGCTTCCTACACACACGGGCCATATCTAGTTCAACTCTGCTTAGGACACTGACAAGAACAGTAGATCCTCTTCAGTCCAATACACTGTACATGCTGGGAACAGACGCCAGTGCTATTTGCCCTGTGTATGACAATGGGAGCGTAATAGTGACTCTTCTTACCAGAAAACAACTCTTGCTCGTAGGACCAGAAACTGCATGGGATTCAACTCCATTTATGACTGGGAAACAAACGCTAGCTCGCCTTACAAGAAACACACTCTGATTTTGAGAAAAGACCACTCTTCTACTCTTTGTGTTTCCTATGGGGCCCGAACAGTGAGCTTGCTCAGAAAAAAAGAACTGTGCTTACTATACACACGGGTCATATCTAGTTCAACTCTGCTTAGGAAACTGAAAAGAACAGTAGCTCCCCTTCGTTCCAATACACTGTACTTGCTGGGAGCAGACGCGAGTGCTATTTGCACTGTGTATGGCAATGGGAGCGCAATAGTGACTCTTCTTACCAGAAAACAACTCTTGCTCGTAGGAACAGAAACTGCGTGTGATTCAACTCTGTTTCTGACTGGGAAACAAACACTAGCTAGCCTTACAAGAAACACACTCTGCTTTTGACAAAAGAGCACTCGCCTACTCTACTGTGTTTCCTATGGGGTCCGAACAGTGAGCTTGCTCAGAACAAAAGAACTGTGCTTCCTACACACACGGGCCATATCTAGTTCAACTCTGCTTAGGAAACTGACAAGAACAGTAGATCCTCTTCAGTCCAATACACTGTACATGCTGGGAACAGACGCCAGTGCTATTTGCCCTGTGTATGACAATGGGAGCGTAGTAGTGACTCTTCTTACCAGAAAACAACTATTGCTCATAGGACAAGAAACTGCATGGGATTCAACTCCATTTATGACTGGGAAACAAACGCTAGCTCGCCTTACAAGAAACACACTCTGATTTTGAAAAAGAGCACTCTTATACTCTACTGTGTTTCCAATGGGGACCGAACAGTGAGCTTGCTCAGAAAAAAAGAACTGTGCTTACTATACACACGGGTCATATCTAGTTCAACTCTGCTTAGGATACTGACAAGAACAGTAGCTCCCCTTCTTTCCAATACACTGTACATGATGGGAGCAGACGAGAGTGCTATTTGCACTGTATGTGGTAAGGGAGCACAATAGTGACTTTCTTTACCAGAAAACAACTCTTGCTTGTAGGACCAAAAACTGCATGTGATTCAACTCCATTTAGGACTGGGAAACAAACACTAGCTCGCCTTACAAGAAATACACTCTGCTTTTGAGAAAAGAGTACTCTTCTACTCTACTGTGTTTCCTATGGGGTCTGAACAGTGAGCTTACTCAGAACAAAAGAACTGTGCTTCCTACACACACGGGCCATATGTAGTTCAACTCTGCTCAGGAAACTGACAGGAATAGTAGCTCCTCTTCATTCCAATACACTGTACTTGCTGGAAGCAGACGCGAGAGCGATTTGCACTGTATATGACATTGGGAGCTCAATAGTGTCTCTTCTTACCAGAAAACAACTCTTGCTCGTAGGACCAGAAACTGCATGGGATTCAACTTCGTTTCTGACTGGGAAACAAACACTAGCTAGCCTTACAAGAAACACACTCTGCTTTTGAGAAAAGAGCACTCTTCTACTCTACTGTGTTTCCTATAGGGCCAGAACAGTGAGCTTGCTCAGAACAAAGAACTGTGCTTCCTACACACACGGGCCATATCTAGTTCAACTCTGCTTAGGAAACTGACAAGAACAGTAGATTCTCTTCAGTCTAATACACTGTACATGCTGGGAACAGACGCCAGTGCTATTTGCCCTGTGTATGACAATGGGAGCACAATAGTGACTCTTCATACCAGAAAACAACTATTGTTCGTAGGACCAGAAACTGCATGGGATTCAACTCCATTTAGGACTGGAAAACAAACACTAACTTGCCTTACAGGAAACACACTCTGCTTTTGAGAAAAGAGAACTCTTCTACTCTACTGTGTTTCCTATAAGGCCAGAAGAGTGAGCTTTCTCAGAACAAAAGAACTGTGCTTGCTACACACACGGGACATATCTAGTTCAACTCTGCTTAGGAAACTGACAAGAACAGTAGCTCCTCTTCAGTTCAATACACTCTACTTGCTGGAAACAGACGCGAGTGCTATTTGCACTGTGTATGGCAAATGTAGCACAATAGTGACACTCCTTACCAGAAAACAACTCTTGATCGTAGTACCAAAAACTGCATGTGATTCAATTCCATTTAGGATTGGGAAACAAACGCTAGCTCACCTTACAAAAAACACACTCTGCTTTTGAGAAAAGAGCACTCTTCTACTCTACTGTGTATCCTATAGGGCCAGAACAGTGAGCATTCTCA